>NC_056743.1:137897463-138157463 GCF_019279795.1 Protopterus annectens | reverse complement strand
ATAGCACAAGTAACAAAATAACTGAGGGTAATGCTACTCAATGCTAGAAGTCTAAACCTCAAAATGCACGCACTCGAGGCACTCCTCAGTATGGAGAAAATCGATATGTGCAGTAACAGAAACCTGGTTTAAGGCTCCAGAGAGCATCCCAGCAATACCAGGCTACAACTCATACCATACATTTTGGCCACAGAACCCAAACCGAAATACAAAAGGCAGGGGTGTATCCATATTCAGTAAGAATACCCACACCTCTAGGTTAGTGGCACAGCACGATGCTTCAGAGATCATCCACGTGCAACTAACAATGGGCAAAACTGCAATTCAAATTGTAACTTGCTACAGATCACCCACCATGTCCCAGGACCCTCATTCCGCATTTCTGGAAACATGGGGAAACATAAAGGTCCTACCAAACACCCTAATATTGGGTGATTTCAATTACCCAAACATTAACTGGGAGAACTACTCAAGTACTAACTCCCTTGCCCAACTTTTCCTAGAATTTATAAACTCAAATGCCCTGGTTCAACTGGTCATCACTCCCACCAGAGGTGACAACATACTGGACCTGGTCATCACCAACATGGGTGACTGGTTTTCCACACCCCTCGCTGGTTAGATCTGACCATAAACAAATCACTTTCAATATCCATATTCCAGTCCCACCCCCGGACAAGAAAGCCACCATGAAAAACTTTTCAAAAGCAAACTTGATGTTACTTAAGACCGAGGTGGAAAGTTTCAAAGCCCCCATGCTGAAGGATAACACTGTCCAAGCTGCAAAATCCTTTACTAATGCATTCTACGGGCAGCTACAAGAATGCATGGATCATGCCATCCCAAGCAAAACCAATACTCACTCCTCCAAGAAAAGGAAACCAGTCTGGTGGACTCCTGCCATAAACAAGTTATACAACAGAAGGAGGAAACTAGTACAGAAACGAGTAAAATCCCTAGAAGGGAAGACATCCCTTATCAGTATCAGCAAGAAACTACGAACCCTCATAAAATCATCCAAGGCGAGCTTTGAAAGAAAAATTGCCAAGGACTCCAAAGATAACCACAAGGCATTCTTTAACTATGTCAAGAATCTAAGTGGCAATGCTCAGATCTGCTCACAGTTAGTGCAGAATGGCACAAAATACACTGAACCAACTGATATCTCCAACATCCTGGCAGACAGGTTCAGGTGCAAACTTCACCCCCCCCTCTCACCCCCAAAAGGGCCCATAACCATACCAGAAGAATGTAGAATTCCTGAAATCACAGACACTCAGGTTAAAACAGCCCTCTCCAAAGCCAAAAACACAGCATCAATGGGACTGGATGGTGTCCCAGGCTGCGTCCTACTTGAGCTCAAAGACGAACTAACCCCTCACCTAAACACTGTTCAAACTCAGCTTCTCCACAGGCTACATACCCATAGAGTGGCGCACAGCAACGGTTATTCCACTCCACAAAGGTGGAGCCACAACAGACCCTGGGAACTATCACCCTATAAGCCTGACTAGCTTGGTCTGCATGGCTATGGAGTGCATCATCATGGAACTCATTAACAGAGACATTGGGAACTTCCAAACACTGGACCCTACCCAGTTAGTCTTTGTTAAGGGCAGATCATGCCTCCTAAACCTGGTGGACTTCTTTGAGACAGTTGCCAAGGCTATAAATGAAGGAAAGGTGGTACACACAGCCTACCATGACCTCGCTAAGACCTTCAACACCATTCCCCATTCTGGTATTATAGACAAGCTCACCAGCCTGAACATAAACCCCTATGTCACAAGATGGAGTGCCAACTGGCTCACGGACAGAACCCACATGGTGAGAGTTAATGGAGCTAGGTCCAACTCTAAACCGGTTACAAGTGGCGTTCCCCAGGGCTCAGTCCTAGGACCCCTCCTGTTCGGCATATACTTCTCAGAGGTACAGGCAAGCACAGGAGGACTATGGCTGACCAAGGTCACAGATGACTGCAAACTAGGGGCTATAATTGACTCTCTGGCTGACACAGACATCCTCCAAAAAGGTCTTACTGAGATGGATACCTGGTGTCAAAATCATGGCCTCAAGCTTAATGCCAAAAAGTGCATAGTCATCCCCTTTGGAAAAAACAAAGTACCCACAAACTACCACATAGGTGGTAGTCCCCTAAATACGGAAGACGTAATAAGGGATCTGGGGACCCAAGTTGATAGTAATCTCTCCTTTGATAATCACATTGCCAAAGTGGTTAGAAAATACTTCTATGTAGCCCACCTAATCTCAAAAGAGTTTGCATCCAGATCAAAACAGGTCATTGTGCCCCTCTACTCATAACTCATCAGACCCATCTTAGAGTACAACGCCACATTTGGGATGTACCTTACAAGACACCTGCAACAGCTGGAAAGACCACAGAAGTACCTCACCAGGAGGATCACTGGCCCCAAACAGATGCCCTATGCAGCTCGACTGATGAAACTCCAGCTGTACTCGGTTGCATACTACCTATTCAGAGGTGATCTCTGCCTGACATACAAGGCCATTTCCAACCAAGAATTGATGGACATGCTCCACCTAAAGAAAACCATATCCCCTCGAGCCACACGCTCTAGGGATCTAAACCTCACCACAACAATACATAGGACATGCTGGAGGGATAGATTCCTGTCCCAGAGACTTCCCATGCTCTGAAGCAAGATTCCAATCTACATTAGGCAAAGCTCCTCACTGACACTCCAAGAGAAACCTTGATGAGTGGATGGTAAACTGGAAGTTTACCCCGGGGATCACATCAGTGCTGGACAGAGGTACAGGGAACTAATCTAAGGGGGCGGTGAAAGCCAACACATTCCGGCTAGGCTTATAAATGCCTTTGGGCAGATAGCCAAGTATCAACCCATGAACCTATATACATATATATATATATATACATACATACATAAGATCCATGAATCTACTGCACATAAAACCTACAAACTGTTCTCTTGATGGTGCTCTAACTACAAGTATGATTACCTGACTCACTCCTACAAACATAGCAAAGAAAAATGCTTCCCCTCAAGAACATGACTAAAGGGTCATATAACAGAGGTGTTACTAGTGTAAGGTACCTAACCTACCATTTCAGTGTCAGCAGAGTTCTTTTAAAGCCTTAGGTTGGTGCAGTGAGTGAGCTTTCATTTTTTCTAGAGTACTTGTAGCAAGCAATGCAAAAGTTAAGCCCAGGACCTTCGTGATACCTCCCAGATGCATAATATTCGGACGTTAAACAAGAAGACAAACTACCCCCAGCCCCAATAGGAGAGTCAGCTATGCAGACTCTACTTCCTGTTATAGTTTCCAGTAGTTTTACTTACTCCACTGTGCACAAGTGAATCATATTCATCTTGCTGCCAGAGAGATATGGCACCTGTGCACACCAGCAAGGATCTTGGTCTGGCAGCAAGGCCTATTTACTACACAGTCAGCTGCAGTTATCAGGATGGAGAGATTAATGGGCTGGTCTAACGGAGAAGGAAGAATATGGATAACTGGTGCCTACATTCTGGAAGTTGGTGAAAAGTTCCAAACATGCTGGCTAACCTACAGTTTATAACATCTTTCGTTCACGGTGCTACAAAACATGTTTCTGGACTAGTTGACACTTCTCTTTTTAGTCACATTTCATCTAGACTCAGCACTTAAGTATGAACATAACTCTGTATAGAAAACAATGTTAGAAGCTTCTACAGTGAAATCAGTGTTGACCATGTTACTACCATTTGCTCTGCAATTTCTGTGAATCATGACTACAACACTGTTTACAGCTTTTGGCATGGGTCATGATTCAAGCATATCTTTCTACATCTTGGTGCTAAAATCAAGAACAAAGGCAAAGACAATTGGGGCTAAAGACCCAAAATTAGGAACAGATTTGAAATATTTAAATATTATAAATATGTTCATAGGTTCATATATTATTACTAGGCTAACTGCCCTTGTGGGTCATTTTAAGCCTAGCCAACTACCCCATGTGAGAATCAAACCCTGCACCCTGTGTTTGCAAGGTAAATACCTTAACCATTATGCCAACCTCCCACCCAGCGCTTAATAACTTGGAATGCTTTTTTATAGCAGGTTTTACATTACTATGCATTTTCTGAAGGATGTGAAGGCTACAGCGCAAATGTCCTTCATTATTTTGTGATTGTAATTCTCAATGATTTGCCATAAAACCACAAATATTAACCAAAAAATGCCAAAAATGAGGCAAAAATCTGCACATGCTATAAAATTTTAGACAGTAGATAAGTATAATCAGAAAGGAAACATGACTAAGCTTGGTCAACTAATTTAAAAAAATGGATGAATGAGGAGGGGACACCAGAGTAGAAGAGTGGAGGACCCACCCATCAAAGAGTACTTTTAAAGATACCAGTGCCTCTTAATAAACACATTACACATATACCTTTCTAATACCATCTTCTGCACTTCCTTATTTATTTTCTCTATCACTTTTCCTACCACTTTGCTCACTTTTCTTCCTCTCACCACTTAAAATAGCTGCTTATGAAAATATCTGCAGAGATTAAAATCTTCTCATACATCGAACATTAGCATTCAATGACTGCTACAGCACACTGATGTTATTTATGTAAGGTATTTCTAAAGGTCCAGGTTTTAGTTTGGACCCTATGCCTGCAGTTTTCTATGGTCACGATCTGACTAGACAGTGTCTGCAGAACCGAACATTCCACTTGTTTATATAAAGAAGTTTTGCATGTGCTCTCACATCACACAGGTCACTAAAATGTCAGAAGGCTCCTATGACCTCAGCAGTAGCTAAAACCACCTACTTTGTGGTGGTACGTCACTTTTTTTTTTTTTTTTAAACTTGAGGTTTGGCTCAGAAAAGTGCTCTAGTAACAGTCTCTTCAACCCTTCACTCCAGCTCACTGCCAAAGTACACATAAAATAAAGAATAGTTGTGTAAGACCTTACCATAATCATAGATGTCCTTATCTTCTATGTTGCAGTATTCACAACAGTAGGGAGAAGCTGCCTGCAGTGCCACTGTCCAGTCAGTATACCAAAGTCTTTGTCTTGGAGGGTACGTGTGATGTCAGCTACAAGGGACATAAACTGGCCTTAGTTATAAAGGTGACGTCTGCACGTACCCTCCTCAGAATAGTTTCTGCTGCATATACTACTGCCCCTGAGGTTTTTCAGGAGGGTCCTAACTGAGACTTTTAGACTTACATGCTTGCTAGAGCCAGGGCAGTAATAAGGCTATGTAGGTAGAGATTTGGGGAAAAAGATGGCCACAGGTGTTCATAAAATACCTGCTATAGCAGAAGGAAAAAACGGGGTAGGAGGGTGGCACTGAATACTGCAACACAGAAGAGAAGGACATCTATGGTTATGGTAAGGTCTTAACAACTATTCTATGTCCTTCTATTCTGATGTTGCAGTATTCATAACAGCAGGGAGAGTACCAGAGCTTTAAGTATGATCCTGGGAGGAAGAAGGGTTTCTGTAGTCCAGGAGACCCTGTAGGATAATTCTGGCAAAACCGGCTCTAGCACGGGATGCCATGTCCAGCTTGTAGTGTTTGGTGAAGGTGTGCACTGAGGTCCAAGTGGCTGCCTTGAAAATAGAAGGGGAATCAATGCCTTTGAAAAGGCAGAAGAAGAGGCAGCTGCTCTGGTGGAATGTGGTTTGATGCTGCCCTGTAAGGTTTTTCCATGGCAGAAGGAGATGGACTTGGAGATCCATGAGGCATGGTTTGCTTAGATACAGCTTTCCCTAGTGATCTGGAATGGAAGGAAACAAATAACTGTTCTGATTTCCTGATGTCTTTGGTTTTGTCTAGGTAATATCTTGGTTGTCTGTGCACGTCCAGAGTGGGAAGGGTCCTCTCTGAAGCATTTTGAGGATTGGGGTAGAAGATAGGTAGGTTAATGGTTTGATTCAATGAGAGTTCATTAACCACCTTGGGCATGAAGGAGGGGTTGGTCCTGAGCACCACTCTGTCCTTGTGAAAGACTAGGTGGGGGGGGGGGGGCTGGTCATCAGGGCTTGGATCTCCGAAACCCTCCTGGTGGATGTGAGGGCAACTAGCAGAACTGTTTTGAATGTGCAAAATTTCAGAGAAGCAGAAATGTGCTGGTTCAAAAGGAGATAATGTTAGCTTTTCTAATACAAAGTTTAGATCCCATGGAGGAGGGATGGGTTTCTGTGGGGGTTTGATGTGGAGGACTCCTCTTAAAAAGAGTTTGACTTCCAGTCTGGATGCCAGGGGAGGTGAAATGGGCAGACAAGCAGAGATGGCAGACAAGTGGACTTTGATCGAGGAATATGTCAGTCCTGTTTGGAATAGCTCACACAAGTAGGACAGGACCCTAGGGGTGGCGGTAGTGAGGGGGTCCTGTTTGTTCCTATGACACCAACTGGAGAATCTGAGCCATTTAGCCACGTAGTTTCTCCTAGTGCTGGGTTTTCTGGCTTCCTGCAGAACATTAAGTATGTCCTCTGAGTAAAGGTGTCTGTAAGGGATCAGGACTCTATCACCCATAAGGTCAGTTTTAGATTGTTCACCTGTGGGTGTAACAGAGACACCTTGTTCTGTGTGAGCAGGTTTAACTGGTGGGGTAAAGTACAGTTGTGTACCTACCATAAATGTAGATGTTCGAGTGTATTCACTGTTGCAGTCATTACTCTTGCGTTATCCTGCTGGCAGGCTAAGCTCAGTCGGCCAGAATTCCAAAGTCTAGGTTCGGCGTCAGTTGCTGTCGCCTCTTCCTTGACGTCAGTGCACCAGGGGTACAAAAGATGCAGCCAACGCCATTTTTTTTCAGTTTTTCTTGCCCCAGATGTCAGGTGCTCCCAAATTGGTAGGCTGAAAAAAATGCCAATAAAAATGCATGCAAAAAAATAACATTTCCTTCATCTACAAGCAAATACACCAAATAGGTTGTATAGGATAGAGAAGTGCAGATAAGTCCCAGCAAAGAAAAGGGGGATGGAGGGTGGGTAACCTGGACTGCAACAGTGAATACACTCAAACATCTACATTTATGGTAGGTACACAACTGTACTATGTTCATCGTGTTTCACTGTTGCAGTCATTACTCTTGGGTTGACTCCCAAAGCTGAGGATGGGTGGCTGGGCTAAATAGGATTTGAAGAGGCTATGAGGCCCTGCAGAACTGCAGTGGCAAAGCCTGCTCTGGACTTAGAGTAAAGAGGTAAGTAGTGGTGCTTTGTGAAGGTGTGCACTGAACTCCAGGTTGCAGCCTCTAAGATATCTTTGGTTGGTACTCCTCTGAGGAAGGCTGCTGAAGTGGCTGCTGCTCTGGTGGAATGAGGCCTAATGCCCTTAGGCACTGATTTGCCATGTTGAAAATAGCAGAAGTGGATGCAACGGCCTATCCATTTAGAAATAGTCTGTTTTGAAATGGCCTTTCCTTGTGATCCTGCAGCATATGACACTAAAAGTTGCTCAGTCTTTCAGAAAGATTTAGTTCTGTCCAAGGAGAAGCGTAACTGCCTGTGTATGCCCAAAGAATGCAGAATTTTCTCACCCTTGTTCTGTGGATTTGGATAAAAGGTAGGCAAGTGAATGGTTTGGTTGAGGGCCACACTGGACATCACCTTAGGCATAAATGTAGGGTTTGTCCTCAGAGAAACCCTGTCTGGATGAAAAATTATGAAAGGTTCCACTGCCATTAGTGCTTGTAATTCTGAGACTCACCTTGCAGAGGTAATTGCTAAGAGCAGAGCTGTTTTCCAGGTTAAGAATTTTATATCTGCTGTTGAGGCTGGCTTGAAAGGAGGCATTGTGAGTTTTTCCAAAACATAACTGAGGTCCCAGGCTGGAATTGGTGCTCTCCTTGGAGGCCTAATGTTTTTGGCCCCTCTGAGGTAATGCCTTATTAAAGGATGAGAAAAGATAGGTGAGTCCATATTGTAGTGGGCTGAAATGGCAGAGGCATGAATCTTAATTGATGAGAGAGAAAGGCCTTTGTTCAGCATCTCACTTAGGTATTGTAAAATCTGAGGGATATTTGGTACACATGTGTCAATGCCTTGTTCCTGGTTCCAAGCACAGAATCTCTTCCATTTTCCTGCATAAGATTTTCTGGTACTGGGCCTCCTGGCCTCCAAGATAACATCCATAACAGCTTTTGAAAGAGGAGTGTTCTGAATGGCTACATTATCCGTCATGCTGCCAGATTTAAGGTCCTGAGTTGGCTGTGCAGGATCGGATTGTTTTGTTGGGTCAGCACGTGAGAAGTTTGAGGCAATATCCATGCTGGACCTTGAGACAAGCTCTTTAGGATTGGGTACCAGTGCTGGCGTGGCCAATCTGGTGCTATCAGTATCATTTTTGGCTTCTCTTGTCTGACCTTTAGGAGTACCCTGGGAAGGAGAGGCAGTGGGGGAAAAGACTATACTGTTAGATTTTTCCAGATGAAGGATAGGGTGTCCAATTTCCATGCTTGCTTGTGGTAAATCCTTGTGCAAAATCTCTGCAATTGGCAGTTGTGAGGAGAAGCAAATAGATCTATGTCTAGGCATCCCCATTTCCTTATTATCATGCTGTAGACTTGTGGATCCATTTTCCATTCGTGGGGATCCATGAGGTTTCTGCTTAGTTCGTCTGCCAGAGTATTTGTTTTTCCTGGCAGGAATTGTGCTTGCAGGTGAACTTGAAAAGCCAATGCTGTGTCCCATAAGGTCATTGCTTGTCTGCTGAGGGGATAGGAATGTGTACCTCCCTGCTTGTTTATGTACCACATGACCGTAGTGTTGTCTGTCTTTATCAGTAACTGACCTGGGTGAAGTAGGTCCTTGAAAACTGTCAGGGCATTTTGAACAGCTAGCATCTCTTTTTGATTGATGTGAAGATGTATCTGGTTTGCAGGCCATGTGCCCTGAATACATTTTCCTGCCATATGGGCCCCCCAGGCATAATCTGATGCATCCGTTGTCAGTGTCTGTCTGGCTGTGGGTAAACTGAATGGCAGACCCTTGTTGTGGTAACAGGCTTCTGCCCACCATCGTAACTCCTGTTGCAGGCAGGGCAATGCTGAGTCCAAACACTTTTTAGATACCATTGTAGTTTCCTCATATGCAGTTTGGCATATGGAATTAGTAGAATGCAGGATGCCATGAAACCCAAGGCCTGCAGGGTTTTCCTTGCAGATAAGTGGGTTTTTGTTGCCAATTTCTTGAAGTAAGTAGTCAGTTGCTTTTGTTTGTCTGGCGCGAGATAAGCCATCTGGGCAGTTGTATTTAAGCTTGCACCCAGGAATATTATCTCTTGAGAGGCCACGAGTTTTGATTTCTTTTCATTTCCTGTGTACCCTAGGCCAATTAGTAATCTTTTTACAAACGCCAGATGCTTTAGAAGAATGTCTTTGTTTTCTGCTTGAATTAGGCAGTCGTCCAAGTAGGGATATATTTGAATTCCTTTTTGTCAGCAAAACGCAATTACTGGTGCCAGGCATTTTGTGAAGACCCTGGGCGCAGTAGATAAGCCAAAGGGCAGTGCAGAGAATTGATAGTGCATTGATCCAGCTATGAATCTGAGGTATCTTCTGCAAGATTGTCTGATTGGGACATGCAGGTATGCCTCTTTTAGGTCCAAAGTTACGAGCCAAGCCCTCTTGCCCAGCATGGGCAGTAGCTGCTATAGAGTCAACATCTTGAATTTTGGAACTTCCAGAAACGTATTTAGTACAGACAGGTCCAGTATTGGTCTCCATGTTTTATCCTTTCTGGGTACTAGGAAAAGTCTGGAGTAAAATCCTTGCCTCTGCTCTTGTTGTGGTACTTGCTGAATGGCCCTCATGTCCATGATGACTGTAATTTGTTTTTGTTCCTCTGTCCATTGATTGTGTGGCAGGTCTGGCATACCTTTTGACCTTGGTAGAGTGTGAAAATGGAACATATAGCCTTGGGACACTATGTTCAGGACCCATTTGTCTTGGGTAACCATTTGCCAATTTGATGAAAAAAGTGCTAGTTTTCCCCCTAAGGGGGCTGCCAAAAGAAAAGTGCTTGGATGTGGTAGAGGAAAGTCATTGGGACTGTTTCTTGTAAGGCTGTGATTTGTCTTCTCTGCTTTTGGAGGTAGGAGCACCCCATTGTTTAGGCCTGTATGAGCCTTGGGGCTGAGATCTGCCTCTGGGACATCTGTATCTGCCTCTTTGGGGTCTGTCTGACGCTGGAAAGGACCAATTTTTAGAAGGCCAGTTCCTGCTAAACCTGGGTGGCTGTACCTGTAAGAAATCCTTTACTGTCTAAATGGATTTTGCTTTATCCTCCATTTTTTTCAACACCTCTTCTGCTTTAGTACCAAACAAAGTATCGTGCTGTAATGGCGCATCTAATAATTTTGCTTTAACATGATCAGGCATATTCTGTTCCTTTAACCAAGCATGCCTTCTAATAACAGAACCTGTAACAGCGGCCCTGCAAAAGGCCTCCAGAGAATCATATCCACATTGCAAAGTATGCTTTCCCACTTGTTCAGCTGCATGCAATAAATCCTGCAATTCCTTGTTCTCTGAACATTCAGTATTTGTCAACAATTTCTGTTTAAGCAGTGACATTAAATATTGCTGATATTTCAGCATATGAAACTGACAATTTAAAGCCCCTACAGCCAGGGTAGCAGAAGTGTAAACTTTTTTCCCCCATTGGTCTAGAGCCCTAGAATCCCTATCAGAGGGGACAGGGTTTTTTCCAGAGGAAGCTTTAACCCCTTTGGGACCCTGAGATATAGTTTTTGGGTCAGCAGCGGGGTTTTTATACAGGAATTTATGAGAATCCGGGACCCTGTAGTATATGTCTGGCTTAACAGGTGCAGGGGGGTAAAGAGTCAGGGGACAGGCCGGACTCTGAAAATACATCATCTACAATGTCTAGAACAGGTGGAATAGCAAGGGGTCTGTGCTGAGGAAGTAGCAGAAAGTCTCTGATCCTTTTCTTAGATTCAGAATAATCTTGGCTCTCCCAGTGGAAATGCTCCCTCATAGTATGCAGGGTTTCCCCAAAAGAATAGTCCTCAGGAGGAGAGGCTGAAGGAATGGATTCTTCAGCATCAGAATCCTCATAGGGAAGCATGGAGTAATCCTGTTCAGAAGAGGAATCAGAGGAAATAGAAACCTGATCAGAAGAATCATACTCTGTCTCTTGCCTAGGCCTCTTATCAGGAGGGGGATGGGAACCCCTGATTAAAGTAATTAGGTCTTCGGCCATTTTGAGCATCTGTGTTTTAGGCATGGAAGTCTGAGTAGGAGAATGCTGTACTTGTTTCTTTGTCTTTAGAGCTGCTTTAGTCTTTGAAGCTGAAGATGGCTTAATATACTGCTACATTACTTATCCTTTTTCAGCCGACCCTATAGGATCAGTGTACAGCTCACTTCCGGATTGTACCTGCACTACACTCCTCCCCCTTCTACCCTTCTACCCCACTTCCTCACCAAACCCATAAATATACCTGCTCCCAAGTGGCGCCATCTTTAATCCCTTAGTTACCCCAGGCTGCTGTGCGTTCCTGCCTTCGGCGTTCCCACCTGTGTAAGTAGCGTTATTGCTGTATTTTTGTTGTCAAATTCTCAATTTAAGGAAATATAACTGTTTCTGCTTCAATACTGTCTTATTATTATAAAGGAAGTGCTATCCGCTCTATTACTAATGGTTATATTAGTTTTACTGTCTTTTGCCACGTGAATCTGCTGCGTGTTGCCTGTTAAATAATGAAGAGAGGCGGTTAGCGAGTAAAGCAACACTGTTTAATTTAACTATATAAGCAAGTCAGGGTAGCATTTTAAACACTGTGAAAAGCCAAGGCTGTATAATGTATTATCATGATCACACATTTATATTGTAAGTCTGTGGCTGTTTAGTCAGGGCCAGGGTAGCGTTTTAAACACTGCGGAAAGCTAAGGCTGCATAAAATATTATGATGATCATGCATTTATTTTGTAAGTCTTTGGCTGTTTAGTCTACCACTGTATACCGAGTTCTCTTTCTAACTCCTTAACATGGAGTTAATTCATCTAGGAACTGTTTAGTGGATTACCAAGGTAGCTGTCCTATTATTAAAAGCTACATAACTGCTTTATATTCCACTGTTGACAGAGTACCTTTCAAGAGAGTATGTAGACTGCATATGCTAGGGCTAATCTGTCTAAACCAGCTAAAGAGGCTCCGACGATGAACTATTTCATGAATGCCGGCTTTTAAGTAGCTCTGCTAGCTAGCCCCATTTCCATGAATTACCGGACCTAATGTTAGACTTTATAGTCATATAAGGACTTCTTGGACCACCTCGCTATTAAAGCTGTGAGTGTCACTCTCTAACCAGTAGTGGTGCACATATAAACACGGATAAACCACGTTAGAGAGTTGCTCTGTGATATGGTCCACAAGTATGTATGATAAAGGGAGCGCTATATCTACATTCACTCCCTCAACAAGAACGCTGAACTATTGTTTAGCACACGTGTGTTACTGGCCTTAGTTTAACAATAATTACTAGCTTTGGGACTCTTTCCATATCAAAAGAGCCCTAGCAGTAGTTTTTGTACAAACATTTTATACTGTTTTTAGTGAATACGTAAGCAACTAGCTAGCTTCCCTCTCTCAATGCTGAGCTATAACAACCTGCACCATGCAAAACACGGTCGCCTAATGTATTTTTGCTACTTTATCATTCCAGCGAATATGCAGAGATGTTGCAAACTGTATACTAGACCTATGGTCGCTTGTGTATTCTCCTCTGCTTTAACTGATTGAACGTCTAGAGTTACTGTTAAAGTGAATGTTTGACTATTGGTCGTTTTGTATTATTTAATCTGCTTATTCTAGATGACCTGTAAACATATAGATAAGCAGAATAGTTGAACTCACTGTTGTACAAATCCCACTAGTACCTGCATTTACCTTGCACATGCTTGCACTAACCTAATAAGCATATTAAGTTCAATAACAAATGTTTTCCTAGCAAATGTGATTATTTAATGCATTATCCTTTATAGTACTTTGTTTATAGCGTGTATTTTGCCCTACTGCTTTTACCACCACTTTCTCTTCTCCCCTTCTTTTCCAGCACTACTACCGACTGACCTGTACTAGGTCTTGGGTCTCACACCCTGTCTAGGACTGCTGCCTCTACCCCAAGCTAAGGAACATTACCAAACCTCTTTGGGATTCTTTCCCCTAAAGGACACAAGAAAGTATGTTTTATACTGTCTGTTACCTAAAACTACAATTGTTATTTTCACCCTAGGTGCAACCTGTAAAACCCAAAGCCAGGATAGCCAGCAGCCAAATCCTTCCCCCTCCCAACCAACAGAGTAACTATTCTCAAAGCCTTTTTTAACAATTCCTATGTTAACCTACCTTTACTTTTTAGAGCTGCAAGCCCTGTGAGTAGCCTCGGTTGCAGTACTCTCTGTGCCCACTAGGTGGCGGACTCCTCCCAGGTCTTTTTTCCCACTGCAACAATTCCTACTTTGTACAATTTTCTCTCAAACAACCACTATACTTGCTACCTTGCTGTCTGATAGACCCAATCCTACCCCACTACTTATACATACTTCTCAACTGAACAACATAATACCTCCTTGAAAAACTCACCTTAACAATCAGCACTCCACTGATTGTTTTCCCTGCTCTTTCCGCTCCGTTCGCCCTTCGGGCTCACTCCGCCCCCACCCTTCCCCCAATTCCCACCTGCCCCTACTACTCCTAGACTTATACTACCCTAACCACTCCCCTGATTAATTAACCACTCCTA
This sequence comes from Protopterus annectens, assembly GCF_019279795.1. NCBI lineage: Eukaryota > Metazoa > Chordata > Ceratodontiformes > Protopteridae > Protopterus > Protopterus annectens. Next base: position 138,143,683 of record NC_056743.1, on the reverse strand, counting down.
CTAAACAGTATCATCCAATCACAACTCATCTCCCACACACCCACTCCCCAATTCCCAACTCTCCAACACTCTAACTCCTCTATCACCACTCCCTTATCTCTCCTAGACTTACCTACTACCATAGCCACCATGTATCCACCAACCCCATCCTCATCCCCAAAACTAAAACCATTCTACTACCTCATACCCCCACTCATAATACTTCATCTCCTTACTGCCTATGAATTCCACAACCTGCCTAATTCTCAACAGTCTACATCAAGTACAACAATCCACATCCAAAGACACACTCCTCCCTCAACACAACCCCACTTCCACTCCTACAGTAATTCTCCAAAACCTCTCCATCCAATACGACCTACATACTTAAACCCAAGGACTAAGAACTATTACCAACTCCTATTAAAGTTCACCAAACTCGTACAAAGTTTACGTAATCTCACAGCCGATGGTGACATCAATCCTAACCCTAACCCAAGCTCACAAACTATCACTAACCCCATAGATAGAACTCCTACCAACATAAGAAGCTCACATAATGACCCAAAATCATTTCTAGTATGTCACCTAAATATCAGAAGTACAAATAATAAACTCCACTATCTGCATGCACTCATAGATATACACTCACCTGATGTTTTCTGCCTTATAGAAACCTGGCTAAAACCCACTATCCCTGACAATGAAATATTACCCCCCCCCACTACAATATAATAAGACTTGACCATAAAGTAAGAAAAGGAGGTGGAGTAGCCATCCTATATAAATCCTCTCTAGAGTTAACTACAATTAACATCCCACTTGACCTAATAACTACCAACATCGAAACAATAATCTCAAGAATTCATCTCAACAAAAACAAAGCTATAAACATAGTATGTAGTTATATTCCTCCAGGCAATAACATAAACACATTAGAAAGCACACTCCAATGGTTATCCTCCTCCCACCCCCAAGAAACAATCATACTTGGGGACTTCAACATCGACTGGACAACTTGTTCAGCACATTTCCCAACCTCCCATATTAACTTACATGGTTTCTCCCAAACTATTACTACCCTGACCAGAATCAACAAATCTAACAAAAAGGAAAGCATTATAGATTGGATCTTAATAAATAACACTCCTCAGTTGTACAAAGCAGGTACCCTACCTAAGGACATGAGCGACCACCTCCTAACCTACATAATTAGAAAAAGAGAAGACATGCTCCACCAAACCACCTTTACAACCTGCAGGTATACAAAGAACTTTAACCTAAATAGTTTCCAAACTGATCTAAACTTATGCAAATGGGCCAATCTTAAAACACTACCCCCTTGACCAAGAAGTCTCAGAATTCAACACCACTTTCCTAGCCATCTTAGACAGGTATGCTCCCACACATAAATTCAGAACCAAAAACAAAACTGCACCATGGCTAACCAATACTACTAGACAAAAACTTACATCTAGAAATAGTGCATGGACCCCATGGAGAGCCACCAAATCCCCACAAGCCCACATAACATACAAACAGATAAGAAATGAAGCTAAAAGATCTATTATGTTAGACAAGCAAAACTACTATTTCAATTTACAGCAAAAACACCAAAATCAGCCTCAAAAATTCTGGTTAGGACTGAATAAGCTACTCCACCCAGGTAAATCCTCTACCCCCACCCCCTCATCAACCCTACAACTACCTCCTGAATCAGTAGCAAATACCTTTAACACTTTCTTCACTGAAAGAATCAAATCCATCTCCCTCCTCTTCTTCAACAACCTCACCTACTCATATGAACCCCTCACCCTTAAAGTTTGAGCCTATCCCCAAAGACTATATCAAATCTTTACTTAAGAAATTAAAACCTACTACCACGCAGCCGACCAACATCCCACAGAATTCATACAAAAGGCCGCTAAATTAATAGCTTACCCTATCTCCATCTTAATCAATCGTACTATTCAAGGATCCTACATCCCCTCCATCTACAAAATCTTACACATTCTTCAACTTCATAAAGGAGGTAACTCCATAGAACTCTCAAACTACAGACCTATCACAATACTATCTCCCCTAGCCAAAATAATGGAGAAATGCATACAGAAGCAACTATTAGCCCACCTCACCCACAATTATCTCCTAGCCTCATCCCAGCATGGTTTCAGACCAGCCCACAGTACAACCACCGCCCTTCTCTCCTTCTCTCACACTATAAATCACAACCGTAATCAAAATCTGTTCTCCTCTGCCCTCTTCCTCAATCTATCTAAAGCGTTCAACATGGTAAATCACAGCCTACTCTTAGAGTCTCTCAAATCACTGTCCACAGATAACTCAGTATGCAACTGGTTCTACTCATACCTAAATGGTCGACAACAAGCTGTCTTGTGGAAAGATAATCTATCCCCCCTCCTACCTGTGACCCTTGGCATACCCCAAGGCTCCATTCTAGGTCCCCTTCTTTTCTCTATATTCATCAATGATTTGCCCAAAATTATACCACAGACTACTTCCATACAGTACGCAGATGATTCCACACTAATCTGCACTGCCTCTACTCCCGCAGAATTACAATCCCTAACCCAGTCTACCTTTAACAAAGTAGAGAACTGGTTTAATAATCGTCTTCTCCTATTGAACCCAAATAAAACCAAACTACTACTTTTCTCCCCCACCCAAAAGCAAACACCACCAATATTTACAGTCTCTTCTAACAATGGGACCACAATTTCTCCTGAACCAAACACCAAACTACTAGGCATAATCATTGATAACAATCTGAATTATAATACCCACAGAGACAAAACCATAAAACAGTAAATAAAAAAATAGGATAAAGAAATTTCTAACGCCACCTGCTAGAACCACCATAGCTCGCACACATCTTCTGTCCTCCCTTCTCTGTGCCTCACCCATCCTCATTAATCTATCTAAATCAAACCTCAACAAATTCACCAGCTGCTATACCGGGTTCAGGCGTCTAGGCAGTGAGACATTTCTCTGTGGTACATTTGACTGGGGACACATGGCTGAAGTAACATTCAGCTGCTGAGAAATATGGCTGTTTGCAAATTCGCTGTGGGCAAAAAGAAGCATACACTGCCATGCCCACAGCTTTAATAACCAAATGCACAGGGGGAAAACAATGTCCATGGTCCCCAAGGGAACATGAGACAGCAGGCAATATGGCAGGCATCAGCAGGCTGGCCAGAGGGCATGTCAGTGGCAGTAAAATTGCAGTGCACAATGGGCAGTGCCCTTATAATTAGAGTGTGTAGACCACTATCCCATTCACAGTGTCTAGGGAACATTACCTAAAATGCATACTGGAGCATAAATGTGACTACAGTAGCCTGCAGGACTTCTTCCATGCTGTAGCACACTTCTACATGTTGTAGTTATATAAGTATGTACTGTACACTGAGCACAACACTCATTGCTTCTTCTGCCGCCATGCATTTGGCTATTAAAGCTGTGAGCATGGCAGTGTATGCTTCTCTTTGCCCACAGGGAATTTGCAAACAGACATATTTCTCTGCAGCTGAATGTCACTTCAGCCATGTGTCCCCAGTCAAATTTACCACAGGGAAATGTCTCGCTGCCTAGGCGCCTGAACCCTGCTATAACAATATAGCAAGATTTACCACAGGCTCCACATACAGAACCCACCATTGTCAGAATCTTCACAAATTAGGTTGGCTAGAACTACCCAATCAAATATACTATAACCAACTCATAGTTATTCATAAAATCCTCTACCAACATACCAGTACCCTGATTCTAACTAAAATTATCACCCTCTATAACAACCTAACATCCCTCCACTCATCCAGCAGAATGCTAGTACAAACAACCAAAGCAAACAACTCAGCTGGAGATTCTTTGTTCTCCAACTCTACTGGAAAAAAAATGGAACTCCCTTCCTCCAGAAGTAACCTCTAACCGCTCCCTGCCTCAATTCAAAAAATCTCTAAAGACACACATGCACAGACTGGCTATGTCCATGTCTAAACCCTGACTAAACTATACAAAAATGACATTGAGCTAGTCAAAAAATAGTCGTGCTCCTATCAAAACCCCAACTAAGCCAAAAACATAACAACAAACTTATTAAATCAAACTAGCTCACAGATGTGTCTACCCTATAACTTATTTTTTTTCTTATCTCTTTCTTATCTTACTTGCTTTCTAACTGAAAATGCTTATCTTACTGACACAACCCTCCTAAAAGATGGACTTCTCTGAATTCACTGCTTCAAAGAAAATGTTTTTTATGTCTTGTCTATTTGTAAACTACATATGACTTTTGTTTTTGACCTATTGTTAACTTTCTAAAGATCATTACAACCTGCATGTTTCTTTCTTTAATTGGTACTAAACCTTTGTAAATAGATCTATTGTTACTTTTTAAATATCTTATAACCTACATCATTATTTGTTACTAAATACCTACATTTTTATTGTTGTTACTAAATGCTTTCAAAACATGGAGCTTTTCTCCCCAGGCCTCCGCTGAAAATCGATATGTATCCACTCGGACTTTCCCGGTTAACAAATGTAAAATAAAATAAATAAAATAAAGTAGTTGTGTAGGTCTGAAGACACCCTCAGAAGCTGATGCCTGCTCAGCGACTCCGGACCCATCTGACGGAATGATTTCCAAGTGTCCAATACCTTGAGTATCCAGAGGCCCAGTCGGCTCCACGTGGGAGTCTGAAGCGGCCTGTGGCTCTGAGGTAGCAGGTGTCAGGGGCTGCGAAAGTGCCTCACTGAGAACCGGCAAGCCGGCGACTGGCCTAGCAGAGGCCTCGTCATCAGTTTTGGACCTCGGATGCCTATCCTTTTCCTTGTCCTTGCGTTTTTTGCAAACTCCGGTTGTCTGCTGGTCTGATGGCATTATATAATTAAATCTTCGGCCAAAGTAATGAAATGCAAAATCAAAGCAACGCTTAATAGTGCGTTGGTTAAATCTAGCACAAAACCGACAGCTAGCAACGTTGTGATCACGGCCTAGGCAAGGAATACAGTAAGAGTGGAAATCCTTATGAGGTATTTGCTTCCCACAAGAAATACAATTGTTAACTTTTTCTGAAATCGGTCTGGAGCAAGAAAAAAAGTTTCCCCAATGGGGTACTTAGCTTTAATGAAGACTTTGGTTCTGAAATTCGGATTTGAAAATCTCAGGAGTCGGCCGAGTGGCACTTGCAAACTGCTTTTGCTCCGGGCACACCGCGGCAAGAAAGACTGGAGAAAATGGCGTCGGCTGCATTTTTTGTACCCCTGGTGCACTGACGTAAGGGAAGAGGTGACAGCAACTGACGCCGGACCTAGACTTTGGAATTCTGGCCGACTGAGGGTAGCCTGCTAGCAGGATAACCAAAGAGTAATGACTGCAACAGTGAAACACAATGAACATCTTGCAGTGATTGCCCTGGGCTAGAGAAAAAAGGAGGGGAAACCAATGCTGTCTTGGCCAAAAGGGGGTCACCAGTAGGATTTTTGGTTTGTCCCTCTGAATTTTCAAGACGACTTTCTGGATCAGAGTGAAAGGTGGTGAGGCATACAGGAACACACACCCCCCCCCCATGAAAAGGAGAAGGCATCCACTTTCCATGCTTGTGGTTTCCATGTGCAGAAGTTGGGCATCTGCCTGTTGTCTGGAAAGGAAAAGAGGTCTGCTTGTGGAATACCCCAGCTGTCTATCAGGTCTAGGAAAACCTCCCTCTATAGCATCCATTCGTGAGAGGGGGCTGAGGTTCTGCTGAGTGTGTCTGCCATCACACTCTGTTGAGAAGGGATATACATGGCCAACAGGTGTACTCTGAGAGAGTCTGCTAGATTCCAAATCTGAATGGCCAGTCTGCATAGAGGGTATGACATGGTCTGTCCTTGTTTGTTAATGTACCACAGAACTGTTATGTTGTCTGTGATTACCTTTAAGGTTCCTGGCAGGATAGAGGGTTGGAATGTTAGTAGGGCTAACAGCAAGGCTCTCATTTCCTTGATGTTGATGTGGTCTTTTACTCTTAGAGTGGACCATTTGCCTTGTACTGAGAGGTGTTGTTGATTTGTTTACAACACTGCCCCATCCTAGGTCTGAAGCATCGGTGTAAAGGCATTGAAGTGGAGCTGGGGTCTGAAGGAGGAGCCCTGGGTTGGTCTGTATTGCAGATATCCACCACTGGATCTCCCTCTTTAAGCAAGAGAGGAGTGGGAGGGTCACATCCAAGAGTTGGGAATGTTGGTTCCATAGATTTTTCAGTACCCATTGAATTTTGTGCATGTGTAGTCTTTCCAAAGGCAGCATGTGTATAAGGGATGCCATGTGGCCTAATAGTTTCAGAAATTCCTGAGCTGTCAGAAAGGTTCGGGAAAGGATCTGGTTGAAGTACAGACTGAGTTCCTGAATCCTTTGGTCCAGTGTGAAGGTTTTCATGCAGTCTGTGTGTAGTCTGCATCCCAGAAAAATCATGTCCTGAGAAGGAGTCAGGCGAGATTTTTCTACATTTATAGTAAATCCCAGAAGAGAGAGGGTGTGTGACACCTGCTGCAAATGGAGGAGTAGGAGTTGGTGGTCTTGGTGCAGGATGAGGTCATCTAGGTAGGGATATACCTGTATACCCTGTGTCCTGCAATGGGCAATGAAGGGGCTAGACACTTGAACACTCTGGGGGCTGTGGATAGACCAAAGGGTAAAGCAGAGAATTGAAAATGGCAGGAGCCTATAGAAAATCTGAGGAATATCCTGTAATCCGGATGAATGGGGATATGTAGGTAGGCATCCTTGAGATCTAGAGCCACCATGAAGGCTTGGGGGGATTAGAGGCAGAATAGGTAAGTTTATCATTTTGAAGCTGGGTATGAGAAGGAAAAAATTGAGAAAGGAAAGATCAAAATAGGTCTCCAGGTACCGAAGACCACAGACGAAGAATCCACTTAAAACACCAGTTTATTGCACCTCTAGTGCTTCGGCAACCGCCTTCAAGGAGTATAAAACATCACATAACTTACACAGTTTATATACCCTAATACATCTAACAACTAAACAAGCAGCCTAAACCAATTAATCAAAAAACATTAAAAAATACTTAATACTACTTTCGCATCAGAGAAGAAGCCTCCAGTTACATTCCACATTCAGACCCTGAGGAAATAGTGTCATATTTCAAAATAAAAATACTTTCTTTATATAACAACTTCTTTTTATACAAATCATCAGGAAATACACCCTTCATAATATGTTCTAAGACAGATATTGTTAAACACTACTGGAATTTTTTGTTTAGATCAATGGACCTAAAAAAAATATTGTCTAGGTCTTTAGGCATCTCATTTCGTAGAGGTAGGAATTTAAAAGATATCTTGGTACATAATAAATTTAAATATCCTACTGAGACATTACAATATAGGACCATGCAGAGACTAGGAACTTCACCCTGTGGTCATTGCAATGTATGTCATTATATTGTTCCAACTTTTAAGTATATAAATAGCCATGTATTTGAGGTTAAAATATATACATAGATGTAATACTGAAGGTATTATTTATGCGTTGAAATGTTCATGTAACCTTGTATATATTGGAGAAAGTAAAAATATGTTTAAAACTCGACTGCAGGAGCATGTCAGGAATATTATAAATAATAAAGAAGGTAGCCCTGTTGCTAAACATTTTATGCTGGTTCACAATTCTAATCCAAATGAGTTACAAGCCACTATCTTAGAACATATTATGAAGGGTGTATTTTCTGATGATTTGTATAAAAAGTTGTTGTTATATAAAGAAAGTATTTTCATTTTGAAATATGACACTATTTCCTCAGGGTCTGAATGTGGAATGCAACTGGAGGCTTCTTATCTGATGAGAAAGTATTAAGTATGTTTTAATGTTTATTGATTAATTGGCTTAGGCTGCTTGTTTAATTGTTAGATGTATTAGGGTATATAAACTGTGTAAGTTATGTGATGTTTTATACTCCTTGAAGGCGGTTGCCAAAGCACTAGAGGTGCAATAAACTGGTGTTTTAAGTGGATTCTTCGTCTGTGGTCTTCAGTTCATCTTTTCTTTTTGGTTCGTGCAGTGTTAGGTCTCCAGGTACCCTCTTTCCTGGGGACCAGGAACATTCTGGAGTAGAACCCTGAGTTCTTTTGAGGAGCGGGAACTGGTTCTATGGCGCCTTGGTTTAGGAGTTGTTTTTTTGGTGGATGTGGAATGCCCTGATAGGGTGGGAGCATCCATCAAATCATGTAATTTCCTCCCTGGATAATGGAGGGACCCATCATTCTTTTGTAAGTTTCCACCAGGAGGGAGAGAGAGAGTGATATGGAGGGATAGGGGAGTTTCTGGATGCACGGTGGGTAAGTCACAGTGGAGGGGGCCTGTGATGGTCAGGCTGTCTCCGAAAGGGTGTGGCACAAGATCTTGAGGACAGTCTTGGGGTAGATGTCTTTCTTTGCTGCCTACATCCCTTTGATTGGTGTGTTGATGTTAAGGATTCCATTCATGCAAAGACTGTTTTTTGAGGGTAGTTTCTATGATATCTTGGAATGGGGGAAAACAAAAGGTGTTTTAGATTTTGCAATTCTTTTCCCTTCTCTTGGAGGGATTTGAGGAACTCAGCAGAGGCTTGTCCAAAAAGTTCCTTATTCTCTAACGGAGCATCCAGAAGTTTGGTCTGAACATCCATGGAAAGGGTTTGTAGCCGTACCCAGGAGTAATGATGCAGCACTGATCCAGAAGCAACAGCTTTGGAAGCAGCTTCCACAGCATCATAGCTGAACTTAATAGAGTGCCTGGTCACTTGTGATGCTGTTGTTGAGGAGAGAGTTTAATTGTACTCTGGTGGGGGAGTCCTGGATCAAAGAAAGAAGGCTGGAGGCCTTAGAAATGATATCAAGTACAAACCTTGCCATGTGGGTTTGGTAGTTCAGGGCCCTAATGGCCAGAGTGGAAGAGGTGTAGACCATTCTACCTGTCCTGTCCACAAATTTACTGTCTTTATCAGATGTATAAAGAGCAGAGGAAGGAAGCTGTCTGGAGGTCTTGTCTGCAGAAACAGCCAAGACAGCTGGGTCAGCAGGAGGGTTCTTGTAAAGAAACTGGGTGTCCTGAGGGACCCTATAAAATCTGTCTGGTTGTTTAGCTGCTGGAGGTTGGGAGTCAGAAGGCTGTGAAGCAGCTAAGAATGCATCTTGAAATGCAGGTAGTAAAGGGGGAACAGCTAAGGGAGCGGACTGCTCCATTTGCAGAAGGTCAAAGTATCTTTTCTTAGAATCTGAGACCTCAGAGGCCTGCCAATTGAAGTGTTCCCTCATGAGGTAGATAGTATCCCCAGAACTAAATTCTTCCCCTGGGGAGTCTGGAGAAATAGAGTCCTCTTAATCTGGAGTAATGAACTCCTTGGGGGATTCAGTTTGAGTCTCATAAGAGAAGGATTCCTCAGAGGACGAATATTCCTCCTCAGATACATGGGGTTGATGGGAGTTTTTGGGATTGTAAGGCCTGAAATCCCTTTTAAGAGGCTTTGGGAACAGGATTGCCAGCCTGACATCTGAGAGGGTTCAATGTGTTTGGACCTCTGTTTTCTTTTCAAGGGTGTGGTAGAGAAGGGAAAAGTAGATGTCAGCCTAGCAAGAGAAGGAAGAGCAGGGGCTTCCAAGAAGGTGAGCCGCAGTTCCCCTCTGCCATCAGACTCTGATAGCTGAAATACCTCACCAGATGTACCTTTGGTATCCCGCACCCCATCTTCCATTGTGGATCCTGGGTCTGCTAGGGAGACCGTCGTCTGAACAGACTCTGGGTTGGCTATCGCCTCTAGAGCCTGTTTGGATGCCTGAGGTGCAGCCTGGGATTCGGGCCTAAGTTTCTTTGCCTTCTTCCGAGGCAGCTCGTCGGATGGGCCTTCTCCTCCCTCCATGCCTAATGCCAAACATCTGAGTCTCTGATTCTCGAGGTAAAGATTTAAAGCAGCTAGTTGGCTACGAAGTGTTCTGGGGATGAATGACCTACAGACAGAACAGGATGTATGGTCGTGGGCCTTTCCTAGACAGAAAACACACTTATTGTGGGTGTCCTTGTGAGGAATCTGTCTCCCACAAGCACAATTCCCTTTCCTAGCTGACATGTAAATCTAAAACAGCAAGCAAAACAAGTAGGAAAAACCCCAGTAGGCACTTATCTGAATGGTCCAAATGGTCATCTGGTCTCGATACTCATAACTGTAGTCTGATAAAATGTGAAGTAAGACAGAACTGGTGAACTGGCGTCCGATGATCACTGCGGCAGAAAAATTCTGAGGAGGGTACGTGCAGACGTCAACTTTATACCTAACACTGGTTTATGGCCATCGTAGCCAACATCACATGTACCCTCCAAAACAAAGACTTTGGTACACTGGCTGGATGGTGGCTCTGCAGGTAGCTATTCCCTACTGTTATGAATGCTGCAACATCAGAATAGAAGGGCATCTAACAGGGATCTCACTAACATTTCTCTCATAAACCAGTACAGTGGAATACACATGTACAGTTCATTTCTGAATCCAGAACAACAAAATTCTGAAAAACATGACTTACTATGACTTGGTATTAACACTTTTTCTGTCACTGCAGTGTCAGAAGTGCTAAAAATCCACAAATCAAAATTTAACCAAGACAGCCACCCGATGCGGGAGAAAGCATGGATTTGTGACATTGGTGATTTGATTTCAAGTATGGACTCACATTGCTAGGATGTTTGACGGGAGAAATAGCATGAAATGGCCAACAGCCAGCTCTGCTACCGCAGGAACAGGGATAGGAGAGGGAGGGACTGTTGCCTGGGTAATCTCTGGTGGAGACAAAAATAATCCTCATAGGCTAACATTCTCAAGAGGAAGAGACATGATGTCTTCCACTGGGTGGACAGGTGCTCTCAATGAATGTGCTGACATCTACAACTGGGATACAAAGATATCACCACATACTTTTTTAAACACCTTTATTGAATTATTACTTGTGACATTGGCACATTTGCATTTATATAAAAGTAATCAAACTGTATTAACAAGCTAAAATTAACAAACATTATGCTTCACATATATTGCTGTACATCATATAACCTAAGCAACACTACACACATTATTCAATTCCTGCCCTTTTTTTAAACAAGAAACATCCTTATTAAACCATCATTTACTACACTACATAAGCAATCATACATTTATATAAATGAAAACAAACCACGACACAATCCTTGTAGCAAACATTTTACATCACAAACCACACTGACACACTCCCAGTTCCAAACATTATACATCACTTATAATCTAGCCAATCGTTTACAGTCAAACATTACAGAGCTCACTTAATTCCTGCCTTCTTTTAAACCTCATTCCTCCCCTGTATGCATTGTTCCCAATATTCCCATTTTTTCCTATGTAGATTATGTGGGAATGACAGAATGCTACATTTATGTAGTAATTAAATCAAAAGGTGCTTCAACAAAGTATTAGTTTAAGGGTGTGCACACTTATGCAACCAGCTTACTGTATGTTTTTTATTTTTTATATTTATTCCCCTAACAGATCTGTTTGTTTTTCAATTGAATTGTACAGGTCATAGGTCACATTAAGTGGGAAAAGTTTTGAAATTATTTACTGTGGTCTCATTTTTTATATCACAAAAACCTGGCATTTTAACAGGGGTGCGTACACTTTTTATATCCACTGTAGCAGGGTACTGCAGGACCTGTGAGCAGTGCCAAAAACTAGACAAGGCAGGAGACCAGGTCAAAGCTCCTTTGATGCCTTTGCCTGTGACTAAGGAGCCATTTCAGAGAGTAGCTATGGATATTGTGGGGCCTCTGAGTACCCCCAAGTTCCACAAGGAAGAATTATATCCTAGTGGTAAGTAGATTATGTCACTAGATACCCTGAGGCAGTGGCTCTGTCCTCCACTGAGGCAGAAAAGATGGAAAATGCTTTGTTAGAGATTTTCAGCAGGGTAGGTTTCCCAAAAGAAATACTGACTGACAGAGGTGCCAATTGCATGTCAGACCTGCTGGCTTGTCTGTAAGTGAATGCTGTTGGGTGAAGCACCTAAAAACCAACCCTTACCACCCCCAGACTAATGGTCTTGTGAAGAGGTTAAACTCTACAATAAAGACCATGCTACAGGCATTTGCAGACTAGTTTAAGAGGGAGTGGGACAAATATTTGCACCATTTATTTACTTACAGAGAGGTGTCCAGGAATCCACAGGTTTCTCACCTTTTGAGTTGCTGTATGGGCATAGGGTGAGGGGACCTCTAGATTTGATTTGTGAAGAGTGGGATAGTGAGTGCGAATCCCACAAGGAGTCTGTTGTGGCATATGTCCTAAACCTCAGGCCAAGGATCAAAGAACTCATGGGATAAGCCCAGAAGAACCTGGTGGAAGCCCAACAGGAGAAAAAGGTCTGGTATGACAGGAATGCTCAAACTAGAGAGTATGCTGTGGGGCAGCAGGTTATGGTTCTCATTCCTGTCAAACACAACAAGCTGTAGGCAGCTTGGAAAGGACCCTTCAAAGTGGTAAGGAAGGTCAGTGATGTTAACTACATGGTAGAACTGCTAGGCGGGAGGCAGAGGCAGAGGCACAAATTGTACCATGCTAACACCATAAAACCTTACCATGACAGGGAGGCCCTGGTGCTAAGTATTTGCAGTATGATGTAGAAGGAATCTGAAGAGGCTCTATGGCTACAGGAAGTCAGCCAGCAAAATCCCAAATATGAAGTAAAGTATGAAAATGCAACACTGTAATGGGGTGAGCAATGCCAAGGCAGCTGGGATCTCAAGACAGGGAATGGGGTAATCTATTCCCATATAGGTTCATTCCTCTCAAGCAATGTTTCTCAACGGTCACTGAAAAACTAGCTTAAGTCTTCAAAGTCATGAAAGGAGATACTGCTAGCTGGAATTTTGTAAATTATATGTCATTTGTGAATATCAACGTGATTTATATAAGATCCTTGTGTTACAAATGAATTAGAACTGTATGTCCTGTGTATATCAAACTGCTTGTACAGACACTTATGTTGAAAAGTGTATTTGCAGAGTGCTGTTTGAAATGTAGCCACAGTGTGCCTGCTGGAAAAAAACAGAAGTGTACATGCACTGTTGCAACTATTTAAATGTATACATTTTAACAGTGGAAACTGGAATACAGGAGGTTAACTTCAGTCCAGTACATTTTAAGAAAATAGCTGAAATGAAATTACTTTATAGGCTATGCAATAAAAGATGGTATCTTTTAGTTTTCAAAGCAGCTCGAGACAGAGTATGTGCTAAGAAGCTTTCTGTATTGTCTTTAGGGTGAATTAATTACTAATCTTGAAAGCATGAAAGAATGCAATTGTTTTATGACTTCCAGCATCTGCCAAAGATCTGAGGTCTATGTATTCTTACAGGTAGATGCTAAATGCTACCAGCTGCCATCAATGGTTGTTTTGGGTGTCTATATTACCAAATAGAAACTGTAAAGAGACTGACACCACAACATCGACACAAAGATCTTAGTAGCAAAACTACATCAGCAAATTTTTTCCCAGGGGTAAAAAAATCGTTTGGCCATCCAAAACCAAAAAAACTGTCAAACCCAACAAAAGTGGGGGGCTCCAAACTAAATATACCAACTTCGAGATCGCTCTACATTGGAGAAAAAGACAAATTCCTGATGACGTCCAAGAGATTTTTTTCCCCTGTGAAAAATTTGCTGAAGTGGCCATTCGTAGTTTTACTACTTCAATCCTTATCTGTTGATGTTGTGGTGTTCATCTATTTACAGCTTCAATTTGGTAATACAGACCCTGTTTTGAGCCTGGGGACTAGAAGTCAGATGACAATAAATGATCTCATTCTGCAAGCTAGCTCAGCAGTAATGTTTGAGATATTAATTTGAGACGTCTCTTAGTGAGAGAGAGCAATCTGTATTCTGTCTTGGACCTGACAAGAACTAGAAGATCCATTCACCAAATGTCTTGCTCTAATAAAGTAAGGTTCTAGGAAACAGTATAACTCTCCTACATACAGTTGGGAATATTGTAAAGCTTAGTTTAGATATTTGTCTTTATTTGAGACCGTCCTGCAATGTTGTTTTAAATATTTCCTGTGGTTTTGAACTCTGATGTCACCGTGAATATATATATATATATATATATATATATATATATATATATATATAGAAAGAGAGAGTATTGTCTTGTTCTTTTATTATTTATTATTAAATATATTTAAACCTTTCATTGTGGCTGATCTGTGTAGAAATATTTAACTTTTGAGAGTACTTGTATATTTATTTGGTGACACTGTATGGGCCACTCCTAATAACTTTGCTCTTGGCCAAACTACCATTTGTATTAGTGTTAATATTACATAGTAAGATCGGACACCCTTGGGTAAAGGCCTTAAAGTAGCTGATAAATGGTTCTGGTGGCAGTGATAACTACCTTATAGTCTGGGCAGAAGGGGGCATAGCTAGTAAACCTTTGCCAGCCTTTCCCAGTTAGGTGTGTAGGTGTGTGTGTGTGTGTGTGTGTGTGTGTGTGTGTGTGTGTGTGTGTGCGTGTGTGCGCGTGTGTGTGTGTGTGTGTGTGTGTGTGTGTGTGTGTGTGTGTGTTTGTAAAACAAATTTCCAAGAGAATGTGTCAGCTACTTGGGCAGGGAAACGAAGCAGTGGTTGGACAAGGAGTGTTAGAAGACTTTGCGTGGAACCGTGGCTAAGGACTCAACTCTATAGCTGTGCCAGGAGGGAGTCTTATCTGGGATCTGGAGAAAGAGGGAGAAATCAACCCCAGATTGACTGTTGTCTCTGTGGCTCTTAAGGGAAATTACTATTGCTGCAGAGAGCTACATCTGGAAATACTGTGTGTGTACCTGTCATCCACTCAGTGAATGTCCCCCACTGTTTTGCCAGGGGTGAGGATTGAGGCTCCTTGGTTACTGGTTGGCAGTGGTGGGGCATCACAACTTTTACTGCACTTCTTGGCCAATAGCAAGTACACAGTTGCCCCCCACCCCCAACTAATGCATTTTGTTTACCAATGAAATCTCTCCTGCCTGCCATGACACTTAAGAAAATAGTAAATAGGAAGGTTGAGGATTTTTGTTTATTCATTTCTTAATCCATAATGCTGTACAAGAATATATTCTGAAAGCAAAGGGATAGTCTACCTTTGAAGCTAAACAGCAATCTAAGTTCGTGTAACATAGTAAGCATTTTTTTATGCATTCTTTAAGTCAGCATGGTGCTTAGGACAACTACTTTCAACTTTTCTCAATAAAAATCCAATGGCACAATGAGTCAACCACTGAAAACAAAGCATCAGGCAAAAAAAGCTTTTTGCCCCCTTATTTTTCAAGAAATAAACCAACAAGCACTTTCATTTGCTTAAATGCCCAAACTTCAAAGTTCAAATTAAAGTGACATTCAGCATATTCTTTCTGTAATTATTGTAATTACACACTAGTACAGAAAGAAGAGATAAAAATGAACATGCTAAACAAACATACTTAAATTTCTTCAGTCAATACAGCTCAGAGGCCAAAGTCTAGATAAGCAAGCATGATAGACAATGATGCTGTTCTAGACAGCTTAAGTGTCCAGATTTCAACTGTTTATCATGTGGTTCTCTGTTTCAGGCATCTATCTAGTCCCATCAAGACTTCATACTACACAGAAACCTCACCTACAAGGTCAAGGATCTACAAAAAAAAAAAAAAAAAACAGAAAAATGGAGAAGTAATGTTATCCAAGATTTATGGGCCCTGATAAAGAACGAACATTTTAACATGTAGGACAATTGCAAATCCTAAGTGCCTCTCAAAACAGTGGGTCATGAACTAATAAAAGGAGAACATTCCATAAAGGGGGGTTCAAAACAACTATTTCAGTGATTATGCCAGCCCTTTCCTTAACAGGCAATTCGAGTGCCTTACTTAAAAGACTGTAGTGGTGTTCACAATGTCAATAAGGAGTACAAACACCTTCTAAGATTTGAATATCTGTGTCTTTTCTAGTATGAGGTTTTATTAAATGATCACGACAGTCCCCAGCTGTCCTATTTTTGTCATTATGGTAAATTTTTGGTGATAATGACACCAAATTAGGTTGCAAGGTTAAGCTAACATCATAAAGACTTTTTTTCTTGTCAGAATGGTAAAAAAAGTAATTGTGGTCAAATTACAATTTAGGGTTAAACTAGCATATTAATTACATGTCAATAATTATGAACATAAACCTTTTATCAGATTCTCAGAATTAGCATTCTATCATCCAAAGACACCCCCCGCCCCGACTTATTTAGCAACATCTTTATTTTGTTGTTGGTGCCAAAGATTGAACACTTATTTTCACTTATGTTTACAGACAGCTGCCTTTTCCTGAACCACCAACACACCCTCTTAAATTATTCTTCAATCTGTTCTCAATTACTACATGGAAAGCAAAACCTTGGGGAACTAAAGGCCACAGAAAGTCTACCAATATTACATTAAAGGCAGCTGGTGAAAAGACCAAAGGACAGAACTCAAGGGAAACACTTGCTGAAAAAAAAAATCTGTGGATGCACTTAAAGAGAAAATGTTTACTTTTTAACTAAATGGTTCTTTGGCCAGCAATTATTGGCCCACTTGCATATTGCACCACACATCCCGTAACCTTGCAGTGATAAAGGTGGAGACAATAATTTACAGATTAAAAAAATGATAAGAGCAATATAGAGTATGATATTAAAAAAATAGCAGTCTTTTTTCTGTCAAAAGTGTCATTAAAGGGTCCCTGTGGCAATTAAGGAGTATTTAAATCTTACAATATGGTAAGCTGTAGAGATAACAATACATTTATGTTAATATAAAAAGTATGAGTGTTATCTGCAAACTACCAAATAAGTAGCTACTGGCTTCACAGGGAAAACATACAACAAACACCTTTTCCCACACTTCAGAGGAGATGAACAAATTATACATGTGAGACAGTGTAAAATAATGCTATCACTTCACAAGTGGAAGAATGTGGAGTGAATGTTATTAGATACAGATTATACATTCAGGAGGGGAAATAAATTTAATATCCTACTGTCTAGCTTCTTCTTACAGGCTGACAATGTGTCACACCATTTAACTTGGTGAAGGAACTTGTTCCAGAGAAGGGGTAAGTACTGCATGACAACCCCCCCGTTTTCTTATTTATATATAGGTGTAGATTCAGGTCTCTGGCACTAGTGTTAGCTGGACTGTTTGATTTATGGAAGTATAACAGTTGTTGGATTGCTGGATCCCTTATACTCCTATAGGCAAGGCCAAGATTAGCCAAAAGGAGTGTATATTTTATTTATTTATTTATTGGCATTTGTTGACTGGGAAAGTACACTGGGCGAGAACCCATTTTCAGTGGAGGCCCGGGGAGAAAAGTTCCACAGTTAAAGCAAAACAATGAAAGTTAAAATATTATACATTTAAATTATAGTTCTGGGAGAAGGCTCCATCCACATTTACACAAACTGAGTACAGGGACAAAGCCAAAAGTCTTTCTTGGTAGTTAAAATGTTTTAAGCCCCTGATCTGTTTGGTCACAAACTTCCAAGGTCCGTCAAATTGCTCGATATGCTTAGTACGGTGCATCCCAAAGGGGATGTTGTACTAAAAGATGGATCTAATCAGTGTGTAGAAACTGGTGAAGGCTTCTTTAGAACTTGAAGAAATACCTTTTGCTATGAACTGTAGAATGTAAAATGATTTTCTAACTAATGTTGCAACATTTCTGTCAAACATGAGGGAGCTGTCCACCTAAGTACCAAGGTCTCTCATGACCTTTTCATTTTGAAGTGGTTTATTATCTATGCTAAAAGCTGGAGCTTGGGGAGGCATATCAAATGCTACAATGTTGCATGTTCTGGCATTTAGTTTGCGCCCATTTTTGGTACACCAGCTACTGACAAGTGTAAGCTCCCTCCTGTATGTTAGAGGGGGACTTCACCATTACTCCCAGCTTACAAGCATTCGTAAACTTTGTTAGCCTAAGATCCTCATTTGATAAATGGAGATCTGACAAGTAGCTACCAAATAGCAGGGATCCTGAAACAGATCCCTGATCAACTCCACTGGTCTTCTTTAATGCACTCAGAAAATGCACTCCCTACTCTTAATGTACCAGTCCTGTCCCTAGGTCAGTTGGCTATCCATCTAACCACTTATGGATCAGTTTGGTACTCCGTTAGCTTGTTTACTATATTTGAATGTTTGTTTATTATATTTGACTGTACTATGGTATCGAATGCCTTGGTGAAGTTGAGGAACACTATGTGGACAGCTTGTCCACAATCTACTGCCTGAGTAACCCTCTCAAAGAAGTTCGCAAGATTCACTAGATAGGATTTACCCTCAGGTTCCCAAGTACTATGCTAGCAGCCCCTGCAGGCCATTTTAAGCCTACCCAATTTCCCTTCAGAGGTGAGAATGAAATCCTGTACCTTGTGTCTGTGAGGTGAACACCTTAACTATTATGGCAACTCCCGACCCAGATTATATCACCCCAGATGGAACTCAAAACCACAATCCCTGACTTGGTAGGCCAATGTCTTATCCATTAGGCCACTGAGACCTGACGAATCAAATTGCTGGGAGCCAAGTTTGATAAGATTTTTCATATCATAGACAGTCATAATATTTTATATTTATATTTAAGAAATGTCCCATAGCTTAACATATAATACTTGTTAAGCTGACAGATCTGTAATTCCCAGGGTCAGTGGTGGGGCTTAACCTTGTACAGTGGCATCACAACAGCTGTGCACAACTCTTCATAGACTCATAAGTATGTACTAGGCTAATGACCCTGGTGTCTTTACAAGCCTAGCCATAGGATTACCCTGGCATCATGTCACACAACCTTAGTTCCTAGTGCCTCTGTCGAGAAGAGCCACTGGAATTATCCCAGGGGTGAATTTTCTATTTCCCATACACTCATCAAGATTTCACTTGAAGAGGGTCAGCAAGGTGCTCTGTTTGACATGTATGGGAAGTCTATTCCATAGCATGGGCAGTCTTTGGGTTATAAACCTCCAGTACATTCTGTTGACTGTGGGTATGAGGTTGAGGTCTCTGGAGAGTGTGGTGTGGAGGGATTGGGATTTCTTTAGAAGTAGCATTTCTTTCACAGTTGAGTCAGACATGGCTTTGTAAGTCAAGCAGAGTTCACCTCTAAGTAGGCGATATGGGACAGAGAATAGTTGGAGTATTTTGAATCTGTCCATAAAGGACAAGTGTTTAAGGCCTAGGATCCTCTTTGTGAGGTACTATTGTGGCCTCTCCAGTTGTTGCAGGTGTCTAGTGAGTTACATACCAAATGGGGAACTGTACTCAATGATTGGCCTAATGAAGGAAGAGTAGAGGGGGACAATGACCTCTTTCTTCCTGGATGCAAAACCCTTAGTAATGAAATGTGCCCCATAGGACTTTTTGACCACAGTGGCAATGTGGTGATCAAAAGAGAGGTTGCTGTCAACCTGTGTTCCCAGATCTCTTATAACACCTTCTGTGTTCAGTGGACTGCCATCGATGTGGTAATTCATATGAACTGTTTTTTCCCAAAGGGGATGATGACATTTTTTGGCACTAAGCTTAAGGCCATGGTTCTGACACCAGTTGTTGGTGTTAATGAGGTCATTCTGAAGGATGTCAACATCACTTGGGAAGTTAATAATAGCTCCCAACTTGCAATCATCTGCTAACTTTGTTAGTCCCTTCATGTTGGCCTGGACTTCAGAGAAGTAGATACTAAACAGGAGCGGACCCAGGATCAAACTCTGTGGGACTCCGCTCATTATTAGTTGGCAGTCTGACTTGGAGTTAGGTACTTTCACACTGTGGGTTCTATCTGTGAGCCAGTTTGCAACCCACCTAGTGCTATAGGGGTTGATGCCTAGCTTAGTGAGTTTTTCTATGATTCCTGAGTTGGGAATGGTATCAAAGGCCTTGGCCAGATCAAGGTAGGCTGTATGAACCACCTTGCCTTCATCCACAGCGCTGGTGATTGATTCAAAGAAGTTGACCAAATTGAGCAGGCATGATCTACTCTTAACAAAACCAAACTGTCTGGGATCCAGAGTTTGGAGATTCCCTATATCCTTGTTTATTAGGTCCATGATATTGCGTTCCATACCTTTGCATATCAGACTAGTCAGGCTAATGGGTCACTAGTTCACAGGGTCTGTAGTCGCGCCTCCTTTGTGGAGAGGGATGACTGTAGCAGTGTGCTTTTCGGTAGGGACAAAGCCTGAGGTGAGGCTGTGATTGAACAGGGCACACAGGTGAGGTGCCAGATCACTCTGTACTTCATGTAGAACACAGCCAGGGATATTGTCAGGTCCCATAGAAGATGTATTCTTGGCCTTGGACAGTACTGTTTTAACCTGTGCAGCAGTAATACTGGGTGCCTGGCAATCTACTGGTACTGTGATTGGGCCTTTGAGGGGGGAGAGAGGAGTAAAGGTGGCACTGAATCTGTCGGCCAGTACATTGGCAATATCTGTTGGCTCGATATAGGAGGTACCATTGTGCAGTAGTTCAGAGCATATCTGGGTATTACCGTGGAGATTCTTTACATAACTATAGAAGGCCTTGTGGTTGCCTTTACTATATGCTGGAATTCTGTTTTCATAGCTAGATTTAGAGGATTTGATGAGGGATGTCAACTTTTTATTGAGACTGATAAAGGAGTTTTTCCAGTCTTGGGACTTCACCTTATTCCACATCAGTTGCCTCCTTCTGTTGCAGAGTTTGTTTACAGCAGGGGACCACCAGATTGGCTTCCTTTTTTGGAGGAGAGTGTCTTGGTTTTCAACTGGTATGGGGAGATCCATACATTTGTGTATGGGTTCGTACAATGCATTGGTGTATGATTCGGCAGTCATGCAACTATTCTCCATTTGCATGGGTGCCATGAAGTTAATGACCTCTGTTTTTAGGAGCCCAAGGTTAGCTTTGGAGAAGTTTTTCATGGTGGTTACCTTTGTGGGGGAGGGTGGGAGGATTGTGGACTTCCAAGGTGATTAGTTTGTGGCCAGATCTAACCAGGGAGGAGTTGACCATTGGTGTAAAGCAACGGTCGACCATGTTAGTCATGACTAGGTCAAAGATGTTGCTACCTCTAGTGAGGGTAAGAACGAGCTGGTCTAGAGCATTGGAATTAATGAATTACAGAAAACATTGGGTAAGTGTATTGGTACATGAGTAGCTTTCCCAGTTAATAGAGAGGTAGTTGAAGTCACCCAGTATGAGAGTGTTAGGTTGGACCCTAATATTCTCCAGGGTGCTTAGGAACGTGAAGTGTGAGTCTTGGGACATGGTTGGGGACCTATAGCAGGCTATGACCTGATTTGCGGTCTTACCCAATGTTAGCTGCACCTGAAGTATCTCTGATCCATTATGTTGGGCTACCAGTCTGGAAGTGTGCACATCCTTTATAAATATGGAACCACGGCTGCCTTTGGAGCTTTGGTCCAAGTTCTGGGGCCAAAAGGTGTGGAATGAGTTATAGCCTGGTAGTGCAGGGGTGCTTTCTGCTGCATTGAACCAGGTCTTTGTTACAGCACAAATGTCTATGTTCTCCATTTTAAGGAGTGCTTTGAGCGAGTGCATTTTGAGATTTAGGCTTCTAGCGTTGAGCAGTATGACCCTCAGATTGCATTTGTTTGTAACTGTTACGAGGCTAATTTGGTCTTTGGAACACCGCCTAAAAAGGCACTATAGGGGTGGCAACAGCCTTGGCCAGTATCTGGAAGTCCAGGGGTGACAGATGCAGGCCATCTCTGGCAAAGCATCGAGGGCTGTCAGTCATGTCATCCCAGGCAGACAGATACTGGATCCCCTTAGAATGACACCAGAAACTTAGCCAATTGTTGAAATCAATCATTTTCTGCTTGTACTGTGATATCATTCTAGGTGATGGTAGGATACTGCTCAGGTCTAGGGTCATACCCGCCTGGGCTACATAATCCAAGAGCTCCTCTATGTCTCTTTTTCATGTAGTCCAGGGAGGTACGTCTCAGGTCATTCACACCCACACGTACAATGACAAGAGTCATATTTGTACCTGTTGTTGAGGGTCCTGAGTGTGTGCGTTATGTGGTGGATCCTGGCACCTGACAGGCAGCTGACTGTTATTTTCTCCTTACTCAACCTAGTGAATGGGACATCAGTGTGCCTCACTATCGAGTCACCTATGACTAGTGTGTTGGGCATGCTGTTTTGCCTTAGGGGCTTTGGTTGAGTGGCACACTGTTTAAGAGAGTTATGTGTCTCATGATTAGTGTTGTGCTGTGATAGTCAAATGCGTTTCTGCCTTGGAGGTCTCTGCTGTTTGGGCAGATTTTTACTGAGAGCCTCTGCAAAGGTGGGTGTGTGGTTTGTGTTTTGATGTGAAGGCAGTGCTGCTGTGTGTTCTGGAGGGCTACGGGTTCCATGTGGTGTGGTGCAAGTGTTGACCGTCTCCTCTTAACCAGCTACTCCTGTCTTGGCTGGAGAGTGCATGGCTTCCAGTTTGAATATATAAATGCATCTCCCACAACTCTGTGTGTTGGGAGGTAAGAAGAGAGGGCTGTCGGTGTACATGAGGCAGTTGCTACATTGCCTCAGGATGCCCAAGTTCACCAGGTTAATAAGAGAAAGCACAGGGAACTGACCTTAGACATGCCTGGAGGGGTGGGCATTAACAATAAGTACTGGAGCTGTTTCCTTGTAGAATGCTTAGTGCTGGTAACACTTTTGTGTGCTACAATAATTGCTACAATAAGTCTGGTAAAGTGCTACACTAATAAGCTAGTAAAAGTGCAGGAGACAGGAGAACTAGCAGGACAAAGCCAGTTGCTAGGCACAGTCTGAAGAGTGGGTCCATTAATGCTTGTTTAGTGCTATTAATTAAGCACTCAGGTATGTTGTCAGGCCCTCTGAATGAGGTATTCTTTGTTTTAGAGAGTACTTTTAGTTCATGTTCTTTCATGATGCCTGTTGGTTTTATTGGGGATAAGTGGGTTTAGAATAGATGTCTCTAGGATGAAACTGCCACTACGTTTTTTTTTGCCAGTATGTTGGCAATATCCATGGGACTGGAGTAGTTAACATCATTATGAATAAGCTCTGAGTAATGGTGAATATTATATCTTATTTTACTTATATAACTAAGGATGAATTAGCAGTTGTCTTTGGCTTCTGTATCTGGTCTGATTTCATGGGATGCCTTAATTTTTTACAATGTCTTTCTTTTTAGTATATTGTGATGTATAGGGGTCCTTTGTCCTTCTATACAGGTTAAAGTGTTTCTTCCTCTTATAATACATTCTTGCGGACCACCACACCATTATGCTGGTTTGCTTTAAAATCTCCTGATTTTCTTGGTAGCAGGGACAGTAAGAAAGCCAACTTAAATCATTGCCCAGATGTGAGCAGAATGTGTTTGTACAACTCTTTGCAGTGAGCTTACACAAATGGCATTTTTTCAGCGTAACCCAGGTTTCTTTATACAACTTTTGCAACATTTTAATACTCTATACTGAAAGCTACTTTAGGTATAATTATAATACCTTATTAATGAAATGCATAAATGTTTTCACTATATGCTTATGCTGTATGGTATAAAAGAATGGTTCATATTTAATGGCTGATACCGACAAATTCTCTCTGTAGTATATCTGTGTTTTTATAAATGGGATTTTTTAGCACAACCCAGATTCTCTCTACATAATTACTTAATTGTTTGCAATTTTTCCAATTAAGGATTAATGGTAGCACTATATAAAGGGTGGAATTATACCATTTTACGTAAGATCTGAAGAAGCTAAATTTTAGTGAAAGCGCTCATCTTCATTCATGTTTTGTTCGCTGTATCTTAATCCCACAGTGGAGGAGAAAACACTGGAGTGGTGTAGGGGGGGGGGGGGAGGAACAACACAAAATGGACTTGATTTTACACTGATTTTGCATCGACTTTATTTGGATATTTGGATACTTGGACTTATATTACAGGAAACTTGTGACGGACTTGCTACCCACTTCGCACACAAGTACCTGCTTGTTTTCTTTTTGATTTATTGTATTTACTATGGTACAAGTGTGCTAATTCGATGGACTGTTAACTTCACATTTATACAATTTAAAAGTTGTATGCTCTGAGGTTTTCTCTCATATCAAGCACTACTGCATATCAACATTCCATTTTTAATTATTTTTTAATACACCTATATATATATATATATATATATATATATATATAGTATTTATATACGATTATTACTAAATTGGTTGATTATGGCTAAGATTGACCTATGTATTGTCAACACTGCGTATGGTCAAGAGCAGTGTGATAAATGATGGGAATATGCTTCTTCCCCTGGGATCATACAATTTCAGAGTTACTATAAGAGTAACGTCGACACGTGCACAGATTGGTATTGACATTTGCATTTCAATGATATGGAGACAACATCCTTAATATCGACCTAATATCGTCCTGAGTGTCATACGTCCATATTTATCTAGCTATTTATTTCTCTCTGCATACCTTCCCTTTTCCACGATATGCCCACAAAGATCCATCCTTGGCCCTCTAGTATTCGATATTTTTATCATTAACCTGCATTCATTTTCTTGTGAAGGCACCTTGATTCAATATGCAAATGACTCTACCATCATCTGCTTTTCAAACACATTAGCTCACCTCCAAGAAATCACTCAGCAAGCTGACATCTCCGTTAAAAAATGGCTTACAAGATCACAACTCCTACTCATCACCCAAACCCCAAAGTCATCCTCTTTTACCCCCAAAACTTACACCCTTAACAAATCATCTTTCAAAATATTTTTGAAAATGGCACTGAAATTGCATTAGTCTACCATATCAAACTATTAGGAGTCATACTAGATAACAATCTTAAAATTGGACTCTACATCCAAAGCAATATCAAGAAACCCTTGAAAAACTAGGCATGCTATACAGAAACAAACATTTTATGAGCACGCCCACAAAAAATGCCAAAATCTACCTTATGCCCTCCCTACTCTATGGAGCACCTATCCTAACCAATTTACAATCCTCTATTAAAAAAAAAAAAAAAAACTTGAAAGCTGCTAGAACAAAGTTGCCAAGTTTGCTACTAATTCTTCCTCCTTTACCCATCAATGCAAAGCTTGGCATACCCTTAGCTGGCTGGAACTCCACCCCTTTGCCTTTCCTGCATTCAGCTTATAACAAAACATAAAATCATACACAAAACATTACCTTGCCTAGCTCTTACCTCTTTAATCAACATACATTTCCCTAAAAGAACTCTCAGATCAAAAGACAAACAAATTCTCATCATAAATAAACCAAATATATCCCCTAGACAAAGCTTATACTCTCACCCAAGTTGCAAAAAAAATGGAACTCCAAACCACCAGAAGAACTACATCTAACCTACCCACCTTTAAATGCTCCTTAAAAGAATACTTTACAAAATCCTGGACCTGTTCCTGTACCAATACTGGCTGAACTTACTCACTATATGTCACTCACCACCTTCAACCTAAAGCACGCTTCACAGCCCTCTCCAGCTTCTTACTCCACAGCCTTTTTTTTTTTTCATTTTTCCCACTACCTTACCTTATTCGCTTCATCTCTGCAGACCTTTCCTCTGCTCCTTTCTCCTTCCTCTCTACTCACCTAAGCTACCTGAAATCACGCTACCCTGCAGCCTTCTTATAATTGCCTTCTCTCCATCCTTCCTTCTACAACCATAACATGAACACCTCGCTCACACTCTCACACTAAGATAGCACTCAATTTCCCTGTCTCTAGTCACGTAATCTCTAGTATCTCTAAATGTCTTATTAGAATGGTCTCAGGTCCCATTTATCACATTCTAATCTATGTAACAAATAATATGACTATTGAGGTTTTCCTCACATATTTTCTTCACCTCATGTTATTGTTTTTCATTGCACTCTACTGTAGGTTCATAGGTTCATACTAGGCTATCTGCCCTAGGGCACTTATAAGCCTAGCCAGAGTGTGTTTGGCTTTCGCCACCCATTTTAAATTAAATTTGCTATGCCCTTTTTCGAGGTAGTATACTGTGCCTCTGTCTAACAGTGACACAGAAGTGATACCCAGGATAAACCTATGATCTCCCATCCACTCATCAAGATTCCTCTTGAAGAGAGTCAGTGAGGGACTTTGCCTAACCTGGACTGGGATTTTATTCCAGAGTTAAGGGAGCCTCTGGGCTATGAATCTGTCCCTCCAGCATGTCCTATTTATTTCAGTGCTGAGGTTCAAGTCTCTCGAGTGCATAGCTCAATGGGATTTGGATTTTCTGAGGTGCAGCATGTCCATTAATTCCGGGTTGGACATGGCTTTATACGTCAGGCACAGATCTCCTCTGAGCAGGCGGTATGCCACTGAGTAGAGCTGGAGTTTCTTTAACTGGGCAGCATATGGCATCTGTTTGAGCCCTATGATTCTCTTGGTGAGGTACTTTTGGGGTCTTTCCAGTTGCTGCAGGTGTCTGGTAAGGTACATCCCAAAAGGGGCATTGTACTCAATTATGGGCCTGATGAGGGATGAGTAAAGAGGCACGATGACCTCCCCTGATCTAGATGTGAATCTCTTCATGATTAGGTGGGCTATATAAAATGTTTTTCTAACAACTTTGGCCACGTGGTTGTCAAATGAGAGACTGCTATAAACTTGGGTCCCCAGGTCCCTAATTACTTCTTCTGTACTTAATGGATTACCACCTATGTGGTAATTTGTGGGCACTTTGTTTTTGCCAAAGGGGACGACTATACACTTTTTGGTGTTTAGCTTGAGGCCATTGCTCTGGCACCAGTTGTGTGTTTCTATGAGGCCCTTTTGGAGGATGCTTGTGTTGGCTGGAGAGTCGATTATGGCGCCCAGTTTGCAGTCATCTGCAAACTTAACAGTCCTTCCATGTTGGCCTGTACCTCGAGAAATATATACCGAACAAGAGAGGTCCCAGGACTGAGCCTTGGGGGACGCCACTTGTAACTGGTTTAGAGTCTGACATGGCTCCAGCAATTCTAACCATGTGGGTTCTGTCCTTGTGCCAGTTTGCAACCCATCTAATGACATAGGGGTTTATATTTAAGCTGGTGAGCTTATCTATAATGCCCGAGTGGGGTATTGTATCAAAGGCTTTTGCGAGGTCCAAGTAGGCTGTGTGGACCACCCTCCCCTCGTCAATGGCCTTGGTGACTGTTTCAAAGAAATCAACCAGGTTTAAGAGGCAGGATCTGTCCTTAACAAAGCTGAACTGGGTAGGATCCAGTGTCTGTAGGTCCCCAATATCTTTATTTATGAGGTCCATGATGATCCTTTCCATAGCTTTGCAGACCAAGCTAATCAGGCTTATGGGGCGATAGTTTCCAGGATCTGTTGAGGCACCACCTTTGTGGAGAGAGACCACTGTTGCTGTACGCCACTCTTTGGGTACATATCCTGTAGTAAGGCTGAGATTGAACAGTAGTTTTATGTTTGGGTTTAGCTCTTCTTGGAGTTCATGTAGGACGCAGCCCGGGACACCATCTGGTCCCATTGATGCTGTGTTTTTTGCTTTGGAGAGGGCAGCTCTTACCTGAGCATCTGAGATGTCTGGGGGGCAGCACTCTGCTGGGATAAATATTTGCCCTTTAGGTGGGGGGGGGGAGTTTGCGCTGAACCTGTCAGCTAAGATGTTGGCAATGTCTGTGGGTTCGGTGTATTTTTTGTCATTTTGGACTAATTCTGAGCATATCTGGGAATTCCCACCCAGGTTCCTAACATAACTAAAGAAAGCCTTGTGATTATCCTTAGTGTCCTGTGCAATTTTTCTCTCGAAGCTGGCCTTAGACGATTTTATGAGTGCCCATAATTTTTGCTAATACTGATCAGAGATGCCTTCCCTTTTTGGGATTTTGCTCTATCATGCAGTAGCTTCCTCCTTCTATTGTATAGTTTGTTTATGGCTGGGGTCCACCAGACTGGACGCCTGCCTTTGGAGGATTGGGTCTTGGTTTTATTTGGGATTGCATGATCCATGCATTCCTGAAGGTGTTCATAGAATACATTTATAAAGGATTCTGCAGTCTGGGCCATATTTTTCACAGGCCAAGAGGCTTTGAAGGATTCCACCTCGGTTTTGAGGAGTGTGAAATTTGCTTTAGAGAAGTTTTTCACTGTGGTTTTCAGGGCAGGGGTGGAGTCGGGATGTGAATATCCAGTGAGATTAGTTTATGGTCTGATCTTACCAGTGAGGGATACACTTCTGGTCTGGAGCATAGAGTCCCCATGTTGGTGATGATCAGGTCCAGTATGTTTTCACCTCTTGTGGGAGTGGTAACAAGTTGTTCCATAGCATTTGAGTTTATAAATTCTAGGAACCTTTGGGCTAGGGTGTTGGAGCTAGAGTAATGCTCCCAGTCTATGTTTGGGTAGTTGAAGTCGCCCAATATAATGGTGTTTGGAGAGACCTTTATATTTTCCAGTTTTCTCAGGAAGGCCGAGTGGGGTTCCTGGGTTTGGGAGGGTGGTCTGTAGCAGGCTATAAACTGGAAGGCAGTTTTACCCACTGTTAGTTGCACATGGATAGTCTCTAATGCTTGGTGCTGTGCCACCAACCTGGAGGTGTGGGTATCTTTGACGAATATTGATACTCCCCCTCCTTTTGTAGTACGGTCCAAGTTTTGGGGCTGAAAAGCAAGGTATGAGGTATAACCTGGTAGTGCTGGGGTGCTCTCGGGAGCCTTGAACCAGGTTTCTGTTACTGCACAGATATCGATGTTCTCCATGCTAAGGAGAGTTTCGAGTGCTTGCATCTTGAGGTTTAGACTTCTGGCATTGAGTAGCATTATTCTTAGTTTCTTATCCCTTGTGATACCTATGAAGGTGGGTTTGTCTTTTGAGCCTTGCCTAAAAAAGGCACTATGGGGGTAGCAAGAGCCTTTGCCAATATCCGAAAGCCCAGGGGTGACAGGTGCAAGCCATCCCTAGTGAAGCATCATGGCTTGTCGAGCATGTCATCCCAGGCTGAAAGGCATTGGATCCCCTTTGAATGACACCAATACTTAAACCAATTGTTGAAATTGATCATCTTGTCTTCATATTGTGGCATCATTCTTGGTGAGGGTAAGATGCTACTCAAGGTCAGGGTCATACCGGCCTGGGCTACATGCTCAGAGAGCTCCTCTATGTCTCTTTTCATGTAGTCCAGGGAGGTACATCTCAGGTCATTCACACCAGCATGGACAATGACTGAGTCATATTTGTACTTGCCTTGAAGTGACCTGTGCTTGTGTTATGTGGTGGATCCTAGCGCCCGACAGGCAGCTCACCGTGACCTTCTCCTTGTTCAGCCTGGTGAGCAGGACGTCAGTGTGCCTGACGATAGAGTCACCTATTACAAGTGTATCAGGTGTGTTGTTTAGCCTTAAGGGCTGTGACTGTTTGGCACACTGGCTTTGTGAGCTATGTGTTGCACGAGTTTTGTTTTGGGGTAGCGGTTGCTTGGGTGTCTGCTTTGGAGGTCTCTGCTGCTTAGGCAGATTTTTATTTAGAGCCTCCGAGTATGTTTTTGTGTGTTTATGTGTTTGGTTTGCTGTCGTGGTAGGTCTATGTGAGATTGGAATTGTAGTGAGTGTGGTTTCCTTTTCCTCCTGACTGGTTTTGCCAGTACTGAGTTGAGAGAGCTTAGCCTCCAGTATGGCTATATGGTTGCATCTCTCACAAGTGTTGGAATTTGTTGGGAGGAGGAGAGGGTTGTCTGTGTACATGAGGCAGTTGTAACATTGCCTCACGATTCCGAGATTCACCAGCTGGACTGGAGAGGAGATTGACAACTGACCTTTGGACATGCTAGAATAGTATTGGGAATTCCTTTATAATTGAAAAAAGCGCCAATGGGGAATGAGGTACTCAAGGGGAGTTTGTGAGGGTGTAGTACTTTTAATATTTTAGTGCTGACTTATATAATTGCTTTAGTGAGCAAGTGTCAGGTAACTTAAATGCAATGTGTTTCAGGTAACTTAAATGCAAAAACAACAAACAGTAACTTTCTTTCAAGTGAAACAAGGAAATAAGTACAGTAAGCAATGCAGATATCACTAGGGATCCACAGAAGCGCTGAAAAGCCGCATTTTAGGTGGAATTAGCGTTTCAGCGAAATAACAAGCAAACAAACAAGCAGCATACAAATAAAGCTAGATTCAGCAGGCCTGGATCTAGTCTATGCTACAGCAAACAAGGTGTACCAATTTCAGTAAGAAACAGTTCAAATATGCAGGCACTATAAGCCTTTAACCAGAAATTCCCAGCTCAGAAGGGCAGAGTCCAACCTCTCCTCCCACAAGAGTGCAGACCACGAACATTCTTAATGTAAAATAACTGGCCTGAAGCCCAAGTGCTTAAACCAGAACTAATACACTTTTTGAATAACAGACACTGAGCCCACAATCAGCAGTTCACAACTTAGAAGGATGTAAGCTATCCGTCCTGCCACCACAGTGCAGGCCACAAACCTTCCTAATGTAAAACAACTGGTCTGAAGCCCAAGTGCTTAATCCAAAAGACTTAGAATGATAGCTACACTTTAATCAAGTTACTACCAAGCAGTAATAAATACAATTGAATACTTTAAAGAATGCCTGGATTAGTGCTCAAGTTATACAAACAAAACTAGATTCAGCAGGCCTGGATCTAGTCTATGCTACAGCAAACAAGGTGTACCAATTTCAGTAAGAAGCAGTTAAAATATGCAGGCACTATAAGCCTTTAACCAGAAATTCCCAGCTCAGAAGGGCAGAGTCCAGCCTCTCCTCCCACAAGAATGCAGACCACGAACCCTTTTAATGTAAAATAACTGGCCTGAAGCCCAAGTGCTTAAACCAGAATTAATACACTTTTAGAATAACAGACACTGAGCCCTCAATCAGCAGTTCCCAACTTAGAAGGATGTAAGCTACCTGTTCTGCCACTACAGTGCAGACCACAA
Source organism: Protopterus annectens (assembly GCF_019279795.1). Taxonomy (NCBI): domain Eukaryota; kingdom Metazoa; phylum Chordata; order Ceratodontiformes; family Protopteridae; genus Protopterus; species Protopterus annectens. Next base: position 138,112,660 of record NC_056743.1, on the reverse strand, counting down.
ACCTTCTTAATGTAAAACAACTGGTGTGAAGCCCAAGTGCTTAAACCAGAATTAATACACTTTTAGAATAACAGACACTGAGCCCTCAATCAGCAGTTCCCAACTTAGAAGGATGTAAGCTACCTGTCCTGCCACCACAGTGCAGGCCACAAACCTTCCTAATGTAAAACAACTTGTCTGAAGCCCAAGTGCTTAAACTAAAAGGCTTAGAATGAGTTACACCAAGCTATGACACATATATTCTATGTTTATCTCATTACATTTTTTCACTCGTATGTTTTGTAGTGTAACATGATACTTTGTGATTTAAAATATCTGCACTTGATGTTTTGAAAGATTGCCATTGTGGGGCTTTTCTCCCCTGGCCTCCACTAAAAATGGGCACTTTCTGGCCCAGTCAGACTTTCCTGCTAAACAAATGTCAAATAAATGTATACCTATATATGAATGAATATACATATATATATATATATATATATATATATATATATATATATATATATATATATATATATATATATATACATATATATATATATATATATATATATATATATATATACATACACACACACATACACACACATTTATCTGTGGTTTCCAAACTCTAGTCATTTGTAGCCCAGAACCATTAATCGTACTTGTCTGTACTTACTGATAGTTTTTTTTGGTTTATAACTCAAAACAAGGTGTCCATATGCCCTAGCCAATTCCTCCCTCCCTTAAATTGATACGCCCACCCTCCCATGATGCTTTGTGCCATTTAAAATGCAGTAGCTGTTGTTTGGCACCTCTTCTCTCTCATTCTTCCAGCTTCTACGTGCCTTTACAGCATTAGTTCTGGTGGTACAAGTCTGTTGTCTATTGTATAATGTAAGGTATTATCTGCTGGAGATATGAAAATGTTTTTCTTTGATGACATAACAACCAATTGTGCAATTGTAATCAAGCCTAAACTGTATTGACTCATCTTATTCAGTTGGTCTCATCTATGGATTTCCCCCACCCTTATATCAGCACTTCATACTTTTTACATTTATGAGCTAAATGCTTTACACAACAACTGTATATCAGCAAAAATTACGCTGTGCACAGCAATAAGTGTCAATCTGTATTCTTACTTGGTGCTGTTAACAAAGCAGATACAGTCATTTTGTATATACACCTGCATTAAAGTGCTTTTTACATTCACTGCATTGCATTACTTGTTGATTGCTATTTATGCAAAGTGCAGTATTGTGTGATATTATAGCTTTCAGGAAAGTGAACCATACCTCTCAATCTCTCAGAAGAAGAAATCTGGACAAAGACATAAATAATGGGAGTACAAAGGCCCAAAAATAGGGACAACTTTTAAATATTGCTCTTATAAACTTAGAAAGTTGATAGAATGACAGGTTTTGCATTAGTATGAAATTTCTGAGTGGTATGAAGTCTGAAACTCAAATGCCTGTCATTATCTTCTGTCTTCAATCTTTAGTTACTTGCCAATAATTGCCAGAAAACCAGAAGTTTATGAAAAACGGCCCAAAAATAAGAGGCAAAAATCTGGACATTCTTCAGAAATCTGTACATTTGAGAGCTATGAATTGTGAACCTATACTTTCTGCTTTAACAATTGCTGGACGCGGGATATTTCCACGCACTCTTAGGATAACTAAACCGGCATATGTAATTGCTATTGAGTTAAAACACTCAACAATCTGAGTTGCTCTTACTGGGTTTTGTCTAACATACTCAGTATTTATTTAATGGAGTACTCGATCATTGTTGTTGGTGCACTCGATCATTGTAATTACTCTTAACTGCTAGCCACCTTCTAAGAGCATTAGATTTAATCTCATTCTACAGTAAGCTACAAAACTCACTTTCAGGAATGTGTATCCCTATAATAATGTTTTAATATGAGCAAAGTACGGAATCTTGTAACAGCTAAAATGTTAGCTTTTATCTTATGATCAGTCTATTTTAATTATACTGTAAAAGCTATTATTTGCCTGAAATGTGTAAAATAAACATTGTAAGAATGATGTACCCTTATTCACTGTATTAAACCAGTACCTAGTCATACGACATCTGTCATTGCTTAAATAATCTTCTTCCTTATTCTACTGAACATAACACTGCCTATCCTTCTGCTCTACATATATCTCCTATGCCCCATTAACCTGCAATCAATTCCAGTCTCCATATATATATATATATATATATATATATATATATATATATATATATATATATATATATATATATATATATATATATATATATATATACACTAATTTTAGCCATCTAATCCTATAGTCTTTATCCCCCAACTAATAGAGCGCTTTCTCCTTTAAAGGAACACTAGCCTGCTTAACTGCTCTGTGCTCTAACTAGTGCCCAGTAGAACTACACATGGCAACTGGTATACCATTCCAGTGAAACCTTGACTATCTGGAGCACAACTAAGCCCAAATCCAGTCAAGTGACTGAATGTATGTTCAAGCTTGTTTTATTTCCTAACTGAAGTGCAATGCTGTAAATTACCATGGCCTCTTGCCTCTCACCAGAACCTACAGTAGCTCCCTTCTCTTTCTCTATACTTGTTTACCCTCTAACCTGAGACCACTAAACATAGTAATACTTTCTCTCCTACTAAGCAGACAGTCTATCCCCTGCTTACGCACAATCTAAACAATCAATCCCAAATTTAATTAGATTTCACTGCCCTACCAGCATTTGTAAAACTTCCTGTTCCAGCCCCACAGACTTTCTTTCTTAATGTGTATTTCACCAGACCTTAACATCTCCATACCACCAACTTCCCAACTATATTTTGTACCACTTCTCCCAGTCCTAACCAATTAAGTTTATTAACCTATCTGTGGTTTCCAGACTCTAGTCATCTGTAGTCCAAAACCATTAAACTTATTTGTCTGTACTGATAGTTTTTTTGTAACTCCAAACAAGGTGTAGCCCCACTTCATTTGGGCTCATCCTGCTCCACTACCCTATCCCCATTCCCACACACCCCTCTTTCATTACACCTCTAATCTTCTAGACCACTCTCTATACACCATTACCCAGGCATCCACTTTACAACCACACCCACACAAAATCGATTTAGTTTCAACAATACTTTAAACACTAATAATTACCCCTACAGCTTCATACTATAAATTTCACCTCTACCCTATACCTGCTACTCTACAAAATGGCCGACCATACAGGTAATTATTCTCCTTTTCTCTCTCATCACTCCTCTTCTCATACTAACTGAAGCCACCTCCCTCCGGAGTATGCAATTCTCATTATCTGCAAGACCTCCTACCCTAACTTTAGTACTGCTAACCAGTACAAGTAGCTTCTCTAACATCTCATCATCTTTATTCAGTCGTAGCAATGTATGCACTACTAAATTCAGAGTCCTCCCTATCAACAACAAACTTAAAATAATTCCCTGTACCTTAGTTAAGTCCTCCTCTAAAACCCACTACTTCTCTCACCTTATAAATCACCTCTTCTTACTATCTCAAAGCGGAGACATACATCCGAATCCCAGCCCTTCCCTCTCTCCCAATATCAGCATACCCCCTCTCCCTCCTCTAAGTCACCCACTAACACTCAAAACAATCAACACACGGACTATTTGTAACAAAAGTATTGATTTTTATGCATGGTTCTCTCAACATACCCCTGATATCGTAGCTGTTACAGAAACTTGGCTAAAGCCACATATATCAGACACTGAAAGAGTTCCAACTGATTACAATATCCTATGAAAAGATAGAATCCGGAAGAAAAGTAGGTGTAGCATTAATCTACCAAAACTCCTTAGCCATTACATCCTTTCCTAACCCTATCCTTACCTTTGGCAACACAGAAATTTTATTAGTGTCACTACAATTAAATAACTGACATTTATGCAGCGCAACACTATAGATTCCCCCAAGCCAAAACATTCCTATTCTAGAAGATTTTCTATCTTGGACAACCCAAAACATATCTAATGAAACTGTCATTCTAGGGGATACAGATATTAATTGGTAACATTTAATCTCAAACTCTCCATCTAATTGTATTAATCTGCATAGGTATACATAGTTTGTCACATGCCCTATACGAATACTAAATAAGTATCCAGAATCCACCTAAGATTGGATCCTAGTCTCCGATTCACACAAATATTCCAAAACTGGTACCCTTCCTAATATCCTAAACAATCACTCACCAGCCTTTACACACAGAACCCATACTAAGGTACCTAAACTCCACTTGTACAGAACATCCAGAAACGTAAACAGCTTCAACAAAACAACTTTTATCAACTTTCTATAACTCAGAATTGGACCCCACTAAAAACATTACCCTTAGAAGAAGCTATAAACTATTTTAATAAGGTCTTCCTTAATACTCTAAATACTTCAGCTCCCATTTGGTATAAAAGAACAAAACTTAGTCATGTTCCTTGGCTTACAAAACACATTCTTTCCATTCTGCAAGCCTGTAAAGAATGCCATAAAAACAAAAAAAAGTTAATGAAATTAATTTCAAACAACTTTGCAACAAAGCTAAGAAATTAGTTAAAATGACAAAAAAACTATTTTTCACAACAATTCTCTAATCAAAGAAATAATCCAAAAAAATCTGGAAATCAGTCTCTTCTCTACTTAATCCTGGGACCACACAAAACCCAACACCATCCCCTGACAAAGACCCACAACAAAGAGCCCACATTTTGAACTCTAACTTTTTTGGCAGCATTCTTAAACTTGTCAAAGACACCCCACCAATATCAAACACCATAACAATGAGATAAACAACTTAAATCCAGTTTGCGAGAATCCCAGCCTATATCCCTCACTCCACCACTAACAATACGCCAGTAACTCCATACAACCAGTGCCTATCTCTCTAGTATTTAAATTGCTAAATAAACTAAGACCATGCTCTCTATCCACCAATAACCTCCCCTCCGAATACTTGAAACTCGGTGCCAACACAATAGCCTATTCCATCAGCATTCTAACCGATCCATCTCAGAATCCACAGTCCCTCAAATTTGCAAGAAATTGATTATAACCCCATTGCATAAAGGTGGTAATACTAACAATTTATCTATCAACCCATTTTCATTCTCTCACCACTGTCCAAAATATTGGAAAAGTGTATAATACCCACTCAGCTACTAAAACACCTCTCTGTCAATCTCCTTGCCCGTACCAAACACGACTGTCATTCTGCACACAGTACTACTACAGCGTTACTATCTTTCACTGATACTGTGAACAAAGCTCTGGACTGTGTTCTATTGGCAACAGTAGTCTTATTAGACCTATCCAAAGCTTTCGACACAGTATCACATACTAAACTACTACAGCTAGCAACATTAGGATGCTCCAAAGATACCCTTACCTGGTTCACCAACTACCTGAACAACAGACAACAATCTGTTAGATGGCAAAGCAATCAATCTGGTTAACAATACAGGAGTCCTCCAGGGGTCCGTTCTTGGAGTTTTGCTCTTTAATGCATGTATAAATAATCTTCACTCTGTCTCCCTACAAGGTTCACTCATCCAATATGCTAAAAATTCGACTATCATATCCTCCTCTACCCTCTACCAATGTCAAAGATTTCCTAATATAACATAAAATGCGCCTTCTCAACCATAGAAACATGGCTAAATGAAGCACAACTACTTGTTGTGTCTTTCGGCTTTTCCCGGTTAGGGGTCGCCACAGCAGAACTCCAGTCCGCTAATGACTGGCAGTAGATTTTTACGTGCTGGCTTGCCGGGCTTAACGCACAACCTTCAATGAAGGAACACCCATTCACACATGTCGCCACACAGAAGACCCTCTAACTGAGAATCGAATGGGCAACGTCTAACTGTGAGGCGACAACACTACCGCAGCACCACCACCACAGTCTCTAAATGAAGCACAACTACTAAATCCCCAAAAAGCTAAACTACTACTATTTTTATCTAAAGCACCTCCAGAGGACTTTAAAATGTATTCCCATAGCAAGACTGAAATTGAAGTAGTGAAGACAGCAAAATTACTTGGCATTGCTATAGATTACAAGCTATCCTTCGAACAACATATTCTAAATACCATAAAAAACGCATTTGAAACTAGGCAAACTCTACATGGACAAAACCACAAAAGTAAATCTAGCAAATACCCTCCTACTCCCTTCCCTCCTCGATGGTTTCCCCATCTTTATCAACCTTCACACATCTCTAAACAACAATCATGTTATTACAAAACTGCCAAAATTTGCAAAATATATCTCTGGGCTACCAAACTGTGCACACTAGTGCCAGGCCATACAGAAATTAAAATGGCTTGAATTCCCCCACTACAATCATTTCACCCAACTAACTCTTGTTCATAAAGTAATATACAACCCAGAAAACTGCCCTTCACTTCATTCTATCCTATGATCCTATATCCCCACCCGGAATTTGTTGTCAACTAATAAGCAGATTCTAAGAGTGTCCAAACCCAATAAGAGAGCTGGACAAAGCTTATACATCCACTCCACAGCAAAGGTATGGAATGCCCTACCCCCATCTATTACACAACATGATTCCATAAAAACCTTCAAAATCGCCCTAAGAAGCCATTTTCTTAACAAGAAAATCTGTCCTTGTACCCAGAACTATAGACCACCAGAAATAAATTCTATGATTTTGCTGACTAGTACAACTCTTTTGAATTTCAAGTAATAATTGGTAGACTTTTCTATATCAACTAAGGTATGTCAATCATTGCCTTGTCATTATAATCGTCATTAGCCTAAATCCTAAACTTCCCATGCATTGAAGTGCATAAATGAATTGTTTATTATGACTGCATCTAATGTCATTTTCTATACACTGAATGCCATTAAAAATACTATATATGTTTACAGCACCCCTACCAGACTGTATAAAACTTTGTACTCTGCATATTATTAAGAAATGTGAATTTGTACAAAACATTTTGTACACTGTTTTTATTACTGTAAATATTATCTTCTTGTAAAAAATATTTTTTTGACCTGTAACTGGAGTTTTTCTCTCTGGGTCTCCACTGAAAATGGTTTCCCAACACAGTGGACTTTTCCGCTTAACAAATATTGCTAAATAAGTAAAATAAAAAAATAAAAACACACACACATGCATTGTGTGTGTGTGTGTGTTTATGTGTGTGTGTGTTCAAATTAGGTATAAACACATTTTGCTCAAAGGTTAAAATTTACTTCAGACTTGTAACCAGGTTAATTACAGAGTGAAAATGCAAGGATTTTTATATTGGGATTTACTACCCAAGAACAGGGCTTAGGTAATGAGGTCAGTACAAAGGCAGTATCATTTTGCTGATAGGCATTTTTCACTGAGATTTTAATAAACTGCAGATGAGGCGAGAGTTTTTTGATATTTGAAGGAATTTGCTTCTTGAGTTTAGCAATCTATACACTGCATATACAGTCACTGATATAATTTTTGAGTGAATACTGCGATTTGGTTCAGTGAACACAGTTCCATGGGTAATACTAGTTTACTAATCGGCTGGAGGTAGAGCTAAAGATGATGTTGTAGGGCAGGCTAGTAGATTATGTATCTCTAGATAACTGAGTGACTAAGTGAATACAGTGATGTCTTCAGCTGACGGGATGACTTACAAACTTTCTAATTTTATTATAACATTGCTCCTGTTTGGCTACCTAAGAGAAATGCACATTAGGGAAAATTGATAAGGCATGGAAATGACTAAGGGCGCGATAGGTGCCAGCATTTTCTGTTAGGAAAGGTTTGGTTTTATAAGGAAATCCTAGTTTAAGGGTAGTTTTTGATCTGGGTTGGATATGCTGCTCGAACCTTAGGTTAAGGACAATTATTATTCCCAATATTTTTTATATTTTGTACCATCTCAGTACTGTTATTGAATTTTAATGCTGTTGGTTGGAAGTGAAAATACCATTTGTTTAGTTTGATTACGATTTAAGAGTAGTTTAAATTGTTGGAGATGTTTGACTCAAAAGGCTGAACATATTAATGTTGAGTCATATGCATATAGGATGAGAATAAGCCACGGTGGTGCAGCGGTAGCGTTGTTGCCTCACAGCAAGAGGTTCTCCTGTTCGATTCTCGGCTGGAGTGCCTTCTGTGTGGAGTCTGTATGTCCTCCCCATGGTCGAGTGGCATTCGAAAGACATGCATGAATGGGAGTGCCTTCTTTGAAGGTTGGGCGTCAGGCTGGCAACTCGGCACCATAAAAATCTACTGCCAATCATTAGCAGACCGGAGTTCCGCTGTGGTAACCCCTAACCAGGAAAAGCCAAAAAGACAAAGACAAACATATGCATATCGGATGAGATTTGTTTAGTGAGTGGCTTTATGCATTTTATTTATAAAAGCATTAAAGGTCCTAATATTAAACTCCGTGGTGCACCTTCTGTTATTTGCTGAGGATTTGATATCTTTTTTTTTATCTCATCAGTCCAACAAATGCACCATGTTCAGTATCTGAGGTAACTGTTAAGCAATTTTTTTTTGTTATCAAGTAGTTGGGGTGCACCAGAAACCCTTTTCAGCCAATGCAGAAAACAACTGCATTGCTAACCGAACACAGTTCCCTGAACCTAATTAAATGTATTGGATGTGATATGTTATCAAAGGTTTTTAATGTATCAAAATAGGGAAGTTACTATTTTACCTCAATTTTGCCCTTCATGACTATAACTGATGAGTCATTAATGCTGTTTCTGTGCTACAGTCTGACCTAAATTTATGCTACCTTGCGAAAATGAAGTTGCCTTTGTTAGGTACTTGATCAATTATACCTGAACACATTTTTCAAGTATTATGTATAGAGGGGACAAGATGACAGTGGGTCTTTAGTTTGTTAGCTCAGGAGATTTGCCACCTTTATGTAATGGGATAAAGTAGGTTCATTTCCTGACTCTGGAGATTTATCAGTATAGACATTGGTTATGCAATGGCTTCTGAAGGCATTTTGAGACAGACTACTGTTAAATCATCAGCTGCAAGAAACATGGGTTTAAGTTTTCTACTACATTTTTATTTATTTATTTATTTTACATTTGTTAACCGGGTTAGTCTGACTGAGTTTTTGGCTCATTTTCAGCAGAGACCCAGGGAGAAAAGCTCCTCAGGGAAAAGAATGTTGCAAAAAATAATTTACAATCAGCAAAAGAATATGAAACTTGTTACAATATCATTTTAAATTCATAGTACAAAATAATTTATAGTCGGCAAAATATTATGAAACCAGTTGCATATCATTTTATATGAATAGTACCTAGTTGTTTTAGGGTTTAGAAAGCAAATATACAAATAGTTAGATGAAGATATGAGGAAAATAAAGTAGGTGACCTATTAGACAGACATGATAAAAGTTAGTTATTTTGGAGCAGTCAGTCTGAGTCTAGGTAGGTTAGAAAGGGAGGAAAGGAAGTAGTAGGAGGGTATTAAATAGCAAATGTAATGAAGGAAGGAAGAGGTAGGAGTTCAAGGTTAGAGATACATGTAGAGTGAGGTGGAGAAATAGGTGGAAGGACAGTAGTTTCAGGGTGGATGACTGCAGTGGCAAGACCATTTTTTTGTTAGATATTTTCTTATGGCTAATTTGAAACTCTTGCTATGGTGAAGGGGCTTTATTTCTAAGGGGAGTTGGTTCCAGGATGTAGCTGGATTATAGTTACAGAGAAGACATCTGATTTTGGTTTTGGGTTTGTAGATGTGTAATAGTTCTTGGTCTGAGCTGCGTAGAATCCTAGCAGGGAATATTTAGATATAGGTTCATAGATTAGTACTAGGGCTAACTACCCTTGCAAGCCAATTTAAGCCTAGTCAATTATCCCTTGTGAGACTCAAACCCTGTACCTTGTGTTTGTAAGGCAAACACCTTAACCATTAGGCCACCCTCCCAATATGATGGAAGAGAGGCTGGGACAGAAGAAGGGTAAATAGAGGATGGAGTGAATGATTTGTAGTTGATATAGTTGGAGCAGGTGAGGGAATTCAAGCCAGTCTAGTTGTTTAAGTGATAAGCAGTGGTGAGACTTGTAGGTTTGGTTAGCTGCAAATCTGGCCACCTTGTTGTAGGTAGTTTCAAGTTTAGAAAAGAATGTCGTGTTAAGGTTTGTGAATATGTGACAGCTGTATAGGAGTGTTGGAAGTAGTAAAGCATGAGAAAGGGTTTTTCGGGCTGTGTTGGTTAAGTATTTCTTGTTGCGGAAAAGGTGTAGATCAAACTTAAGCTTATCATCTATTGTGACACCTAGGAATTTAGTACTAGGTTCAACTGAGATGATGGTGTTGTTGCTTGATAAAATGGTAAATCAAGCAACTGGTGAGGTTTTTGGGGAGGAAAAGAAGCAGCTTAATTTTCTTAGGATTAAGAATTAGTTTGTTATCACTAAGCCTTGTGTCAATGGTGATGAAGGCTGCCTGGGTAGTAGAGTGGAGGTCAGATGGGTTGTCAGCAATGGTTAGAACAGCAGTGTCAACTGCATATTGCACAAGTGATGACGGAGGACAAGAGGTGTAGAGTAAGTTGGTGAAAATATTAAAGAGCAGTGGTCCGAGGATGGATCCTTGGGGGACACACATTTGTACAGTGAGAGGGGGGATAGTGCAGAGAGCCATTTGACTGATTGCTGGCAGGTAGAGAGATAGCTGGAGAACCAAGAGATAGTAGAGGGAGAGAAATTTAAGTTAGTGAGTTTGTCTAGGAGGAGAGGGTGGGAGACAGTGTCAAAGGCTTTAGAGAGGTCAAGGTATAGGCATGAGACAAGTTTATTGTTATCACGAGCAAGAGAAACTGTGTTGATGAAGGATATTAGTGCAGTAGTTGTACTATGATTGGGGTGGAATCCATGCTGAGTGGGTGCGAGAAGGTTTTCCTGGTGAAGGTAATGCATTACCTGCTTGTGAATGCATTTTCCTAGGATTTTGGAGAGAGGAGAGAGTATGGCAATTTGTCTGAAATTTGATATGTCTGAGGAGTTGCCACCTTTGTGAATGGGAAATGTAAAGAATTATTTCCATAAAGTGGGGACATAGGATACAGAAATAGATTGGTTGCTCAAGATAGAAACAAGATAGGCTAGAGGTTCAGAGGCAATCTGTAGGAAATAGGAGGGTAGGTTGTCAGCTGAGGGGGAGCAGGGTTTGAGTTTAGAGAATAAAGATTTTATATAGTTAGTCGATACTGCTTTATTGTGTTGGCACGAGTCTTGGCAAGTGAGGAAGTAAGTATGTCACTTACTGATGTTGGGTTTGTTAAAGGAGTTAGCAGGACTGATGCAGTATGAAATAAATCTGCATCCTATATTATAAAGCCAGTCTCTGCCTGAAAAGGGCAGGATTATGATTTTTTACCAGGTAGAAAAAGAGTGAATTGTTGTTGTTGTGTCTTTCGTCTTTTCCCGGTTTTCCCGATTTTTACATGCTGAGTTACCAGCCCTGACGCACAACCTTCAATGAAGGTACACCCATTCACGCATGTCTCCATGCAGAAGACACTCTAGCTGAGAATCGAACCGGACAGCGTCTTACTGTGAGGCGACAACGCTACCGCAGCACCACCACCGCAGAATTGAGTGTTGCTCAGAATTGTTTTGAAATGCTTACTGTACTTTTTCTGCAGACTACTATAACAATTTTTCTTAGCCTTCAGAATGATATTCTTAGTTAAGTTTCACATGCACTATTCTTTTTTTCCAGATTATTTTTATTCTGAATACCAGTTTCTTCATGCTTTACATCTATACTGCATTAGCTATTTTATTTCTGGTGTATTGTGGTGTAAAAAAAAAGAAAAAAATGCCACTTCAGTAAGCTGTGCTCAATAAGTCAAAGTACACAACAAAATAAAAAAGAACACAGGTACGCGCAACTGTTTTAATATAAGCAATAAAATAAAGTGCAGCAAAGCTTTCAGGTTTCCTCTTCCTTAGAGCTATACTGACAAAACGAACCAGCTCATTTAAATAGTTGTAATAAAATCATGTGACACCGCCAACAAACAAGACAATACTAATAATTGGTACCATATAAAAGCATATATATACAAGTAGAAAATTCTTTTTATATACTAATAAAAGGTTATTTAAATTCATTAATAATCATACAAAAATTCAATGTAAAACATGTTGTTTTTTAACTAAGACAGGTTTTATACTCACTTTATTGTTAATGCCAGGGTAAACATCTGCCTGTAATCTCACTATCCAAGAATAGTCAACGTTCTCCAACAAGGTATTGATGTCACCCCCCCACCCCCTCATATTCTTATAAATTAATTTAATAACCCTGAACTTAAATTTATGTTCACTATTGTTTTCAGCTATATGTTTAGCCAATGCATTAGTATATATATTTTATTCTGATTTTGGACTTGTGCTCCATGATCCAGTCCTTTAATCTCCTAGTACTCTTATCTACATAAAATGAGGAACATTTAATACATGTAGCCAAATATATTATAAAAGCTGTATTACAATTTGCATAACAGCCAAAATTATACACATATGCAGTGTTAGGATGAATAAACTGAGTGTTTGTGACTACATCCTCACAACAACTATAACTATGAGAAGGGAAAGTGCCTTTCTTTTTGGTATATTTGACATTACTTTCATTTAATTTGAAATCCTTGAAAACACAACCTCTGTCTCAGACTCCTTTAGTTCTTATAAGCAAAACAGGGTCTCTATCTGTAATAATTTGTTGTAATTCTGGCACTGATAGTAACATATTCTAATTCTTTCATATAACTTTTTCGACTTCCCTTGTTTTAATATTAAAAGCTGTAACATATCTAATTGTGTGGCCATTAGTTTTATCATTATTCATCATACAACTTATTTCGCTGAAAAATGGGGCTGTAACATCCAATCTCTTTACCTTGTGTTTTACTTGTATTCTGCTTTTAACTACAAATTTGAACTGATCAATTAAGGACTCAAACATAAGACAAACGAGGTCACTTAAGGTTAATCATTTGTGAAATGAGAGGGTGGAGCTAGGAACTAAACTTTCTATTTAAGGGGTAAAATAAAACATTTCAGAGCTTTAGTAGAAAGGCTCACCCAGACTCTGCTACACTTTGCTATGAAGAAAACATTAGTTTGCTTTTTATTTGTTGTATTTTGTATTACTTTATTGCTTTTTATATTTTGAATACTGTGATTTGTTTTATTTATCCTGTGTTTTACTTGTATTTTGCGTTTAACTGCATATTAAAACTTCAAAAGAGACCACAGCTCTGTCTCTTGTGAGTCAGTCAGAAAATTTTCCCCACCCTCCCACATTGTTACTGTTGTGTTCTTAAATACCACTGTCTTTCTAGTTGCCTGCCTCATGTTAATTTGACCATATATCTCATTTCCTCTGCTTTCACTGGCTTGTGTGAGTAAACACAAAATTATCATTTTGTGAAATCACTCCCCTTCAACTATTTAAATGTATTGGCCATCCTACTGTATTCCATAGTACCAGAATACAAAAGTGACCACCCCCTTTCAGTCTATCTTGCTGTTTTAAAATAGTGACTCTCCACTAAAACTTAACTTTTTAGACAGGTAAAATTTAAGTTACCTACTTTCTCATCTAACTTCTCTAGTACACACTGCAGTGTTTAGGATAAACCACTTTTTCTCATTTTACCTTTAAGCATCCCTGTGACTAGCAACTGCTCTAATATCTGCTGGAAAGCACTAGGAAGCCATAAACTGATACAAGCACTCAACTCTCCTTGTTAATAAGGAGAAATTAACCATAGGCACTAAACAGCCTATAACTGCAAAGTACCTTGCTAAGGTAAGGGAAAAAGTACAGTTGTGTACACTTACCTTAAATGTAGATGTTTGAGCGTATTCACTGTTGCAGTCATTACATTTGGGTTAGCTGCTTGCAGGTAGCCCTCAGTCAGCCTGATTAACAAAGTCTTGGGTTCTGCATTGGTTGCTGTCCCTTTTTCCATGACGTCAGGCCGTCTGTGGTATAAAACATGCAGCCGACGCCATTACGTCAGTTTTCCTTGCCCTAGATGTCAGGTGCCCCCCTAAAGGGGAGCAATTAAATATAAAAGTAAAATGATATACCTCCAACAAAAAAGCAAATACACCAAAAAGCCTTTTAAGTATAGTAAAGGAAAGTAGAGGTACAGCCAAAAGAAGTAAGGGGGCTGGAGGGAGGGTAACCAGGACTGCAACAGTGAATACACTCGAACATTTAAATTTATGGTAAGTGTACACAACTGTACTATGTTCTTCATGTTTCACTGTTGCAGTCATCACATTTGGGTAGATTCCCAAAGCTATGGTTGGGAGGAGGAATTTAGATAGCATTAGGACCAGCTATAAGGCCCTGCAAGACTGCAGTGGCAAAGCCAGCTCTGGATTTAGAGAAAATTGGCAAATTATAATGCTTGGTGAAAGTATGTACAGAACTCCAGGTAGCAACTTCTCGGATGTCCCTGGTAGGGACGCCTCTGAGAAAGGCTGTAGGGGTAGATGCAGTCCTGGTGGAATGAGGTCTGATCCCCTGGGGGATCGGTTTTCCATGGTGCTTATAGCAGAAATGAATGCAATGGCCTATCCATTTAGAAATGGTTTGCTTTGAAATAGCCTTCCCCTCTGCCCCTGCAGCAAATGCCACCAGTAGTTGTTCAGATTTACTTTGAGGTTTAGTCCTGTCCAAGTAGAATCCAAGTTGTCTGTGCACATCTAAGGAATGCAGTATCCGTTCCCCTTTGTTCTGTGGATTAGGAAAGAAGGTTGGCAAATGAATGGACTGATTAAGAGCCACACTGGATACCACCTTGGGCATGAAGGATAGATTGGTTCTGAGGGACACCCTGTCCACATGAAAGATGATGAAAGGTTCAACTGCCACAAGGGCCTGTAATTCAGATACCCTTCTAGCTGAAGTGATTGCAAAAAGGAAAGCTGTTTTCCAAGAAAGAAATTTTAAGTCTGCAGTAGCAGCTGGCTCGAAAGGAGGTAGAGTGAGTTTCTCCGAAACAAAGTTAAGGTCCCAGGCTGGGGTTGGAGCTCTCGTGGGTGGTCTCAAATTTTTGGCCCCTCTGAGGAACTGCTTGAGCAGTGGATGAGAGAAGAGGGAAGGTTCTGTGTTATAATGAGCTGAAATGGCTGAGGCGTGAATTTTAATGGAGGAAAAAGACAGGCCCTTCTGAAGCAGCTCAGTTAAGTACTGTAAAATCTGAGGTAAATTGGGCGCTGCTGTGCTCATCCCTTGAGACTGGCTCCAGGCACAGAATCTTTTCCATTTTTCAGCATAAGACTTCCTAGTACTAGGCCTCCTTGCCTCTAAAATGATATCCATCACAGGTTTACTGAGGGATGGTAAAGGAGAGATTATGTAATTAGCCAGGCTGCAAGGTTCAGTGTTAGAAGCTGAAGGTGCAGAATCTGGTTCTCCTGCTGAGACAACAGGGAAGGAGTCTGACGCAGGTGCCATGGAGATAACCGTGACACACTGCGCAGGAGGGGGTACCAGTGTTGGTGTGGCCAGTCTGGAGAAATCAAAATCATCCTTGGTTTGTCCTGTTTGATTTTTAGTAGTACTTTGGAGAGCAGAGGCAGAGGGGGGAAGGCACAGACTGATAGGTTTTTCCAGCTGAAGGACAGAGCATCCACTTTCCAGGCTTGTTTGTGGGGAGTCCTTGTGCAAAATGTGTCCAATTGGTAGTTCTGGGGAGAAGCAAATAGGTCTATATCTGGGCTCCCCCATTTGCTTGTCAACATGTTGAAAATCCTTGGCTCCAGTTTCCACTCGTGTGGGTCCATGAGATTTCTGCTTAGTCTGTCTGGCAGTGTATTTAATTTTCCTGGCAGGAATTGATATTGTAAGTGCACTTGGTAGCTCAAGGCTGTGTTCCACAATGCCATGGCTAGTCTGCAGAGGGGGTAAGAATGTGTACCCCCTTGCTTGTTTCTGTACCACATAACAGTGGTGTTGTCCGTCTTTACCATAAGTTGTCCTGGAAGAATGTGGTCCTTGAAGGCTGTCCGAGCATTCTGTACAGCTAACATTTCTTTCTGATTGATATGCAGGTGCATCTGACTTGGGTTCCATTTGCCCTGAATGCACTTCCCTGCCAGGTGAGCCCCCCATGCATAGTCTGATGCATCTGTTAGGGTTTGGGTGGCAGGGGGTGTGAAAGGTAGTCCCTTGTTTTGGTGGCAGGCCTCTGCCCGCCAAAAGAATTCTAGGTGTAGGCAAAGTATGATAGGAATCATTGCTTCTAGATCCTGAGAATGTTGACACCATAGGCTTTTTAGATACCACTGTAGTTTCCTCATATGCAGTCTTGCATATGGAATTACAAGAATGCAGGAGGCCACGAACCCCAAGGATTACAGTATTAGTCTTGCAGATAGCAGGGTTTTTGTGGCCACTTGTTTAAAGTAGGTTGTCAAATGAATTTGTTTCTCTGGCGTGAGGTAAGCCATCTGGGCAGTTGTATTCAAGCTTGCTCCCAGGAATATAATTTGTTGACAGGGTACCAGGTGTGATTTCTTTTCATTTACGGTGTACCCCAGACAAGTTAGAACCCTTTGCACAAAGGCGAGATGATTCAAAAGTATGTCCTGGCTTTCTGCCTGAATTAGATAATCGTCCAGGTATGGGTATATTTGAATATTTCTTTGCCTGCAAAATGCAATAACTGGAGCTAGGCACTTTGTGAATACCCTGGGCGCAGTAGATAAGCCAAAGGGCAGTGCAGAGAACTAATAATATGTGTAGCCTGCCTTGAAGCGTAGGTATCTTCTGCAAGATTCCCTGATTGGGATGTGCAGGTATGCTTCTTTTAAATCTAGAGTTGCCAACCAGGCATCTTTGCCTAGCATAGGAAGTAATTGGTGAAGAGTCAGCATCTTGAATTTTGGAATCTCCAAAAAGGTGTTTAGAGTAGACAGGTCCAGGACAGGACACCATGAATTGTCTTCTCTGGGTACCAGGAAAAGTCTCAAGTAGAAACCTTGTCGCTTTTCCTCTTCTGGTATCAGATGAATAGCTCCCATGCTTAAGAGAGAAAGTACTTGTTTTTGGGCCTCTACCCACTGATTTGGGGGTAGGTCCGGCCACCCATTTGGTGTTGGCAACATGTGGAAGTGAAATCTCTATCCCAGGGAAACTATATTTAAAACTCATTTGTCCTGGGTAATAAGTTCCCAGTTCTTTGCATGAAGAGCAATCTTTCCCCCCAAAGGGGCAGTCAGTTGATAAGTGCTTGGAAATTTTAAAAGGAAGTCATTGAGACAGTTTACCATATGGGGAGTCTTATTACTCCCAGATTTGGAAGTGGAGGCCCCCCACTAGTTAGTCCTGTGTGTCCCCTCGGACTGAAACCTAGTGTTTTTGCTGTGTCTGGGTTTGGCTTGAGAAGGCCTGGAAGGGGCTGGAAAGGACCAATTCTTAGAGGGCCAGTGCCTACTAAATCTAGGAAGCTGAACTTGTAAGAAATATTTAACAGTTTGCATAGATTTAGTTTTATCTTCCATCTTTTTAAGTACTTCCTCAGCCTTGTTGCCAAACAGGTGGTCCTGATTTAAGGGAGCATCCAACAATTTAGCTTTAACATGATCAGGCAAAGACTGCTCCTTTAGCCAAGCATGCCTTCTGAGCACAGACCCAGTAACAGCAGCCCTGCAAGAGGCCTCTAATGAATCAAAACCACATTGCAAAGTATGTTTTCCAACTTGTTCAGCAGAATGCATTAAATCCTGTAATTCTTTATTTTCCACACAGTCAGGAATCAACATAATTTTCTGTTTAAGCAATCCAATAACATGTTGCTGATACTTTAACATATGAAACTGGCAGTTTAAAGCCCTAATGGCCAAGGTTGCAGAAGTGTAAACCTTCTTACCCCATCTATCCAGCACCCTGGAGTCTCTATCAGAAAGGGTAGGATTTTTAGCAGTAGAAGCCTTAATGCCCTTGGGCCCCTGTGAAATAGTCTCTGGATCCGCAATAGGGCCCTGTAGTATCTGTCAGGTTTTCTGGGAACTGGAGGCAAGGAATCAGGGACCAAACTAGATTCCAAAAAAGCATCATCAACAATGTCTAGTACAGGAGGAATAGCTAAAGGCCTATGCTGAGGAAGGAGTAAGAAATCCCTAAGCCTCTTTTTTGAACCAGAAAAATCCTAGCTTTCCTATTGGAAATGCTCCCTTAGGGTATGTAAAGAAATATCCTCTGGAGGGGAAGCAGAGGGAATGGAGTCCTCTGGATCAGAATCCTCATAAGTAGATGAGGGCAAAGACAGATCATCAGAAGAATCAGAAAAAAACAGAATCCTGGTCAGAAGATTCATAAACAACTTCAGTCCTAGGCCTCTTAGAAAGGGGAGGTTGTCTACCCCTGATTAGAGTTATTAGATCTTCAGCCATTCTTATCATTTGTTTTTTAGGCATAGAGGCCTGAGCATGTGGCCTGGACATCGTTTTTTTAGGCATGGTTCAAGATTTAGGCCTAAGTGAAGAAGGAGGCGTCGGTTTAATACGCAAGTCCATAGGCCTAAATACACCCTCAGAAGCCGGTGCCTGCACAGCAGCTCAGGACCCATCCAAGGTAAAGACATCCATGGGTTCCATAGTTGAAGCATCTCGTGGCATACCGGACTCCAAATGGGTCTCAGTAGAGGCCTGCGAATCAGAAGTAGCGGGTATCAGGGGTTGCGAAACTGCCTCAATGAGTACCGGCGAACTGGCGACTGGCTTAGAAGAAGCGTCATCTGCAGTTTTGGACCTGGGCGGCCTGTCTCTGTCTTTATCTTTGCGTTTTTTTTGGAATCCCGGTAGTCGGTTGGCTAACCGATGACATTTCTGGATAATTAAACTGAGAACCGAAATATTTATAGGTGAAAATATACCGACAATGAATACTGCGCTGATTAAATAAAGCACAAAACTGACAACAAGATACGTCATGGTCAGGACCTAGGCAAGGAATACAGTATGAATGAAAATCTTTATGAGGTATTTGCTTTCCACAAGTAATGCAATTATTAACTTTTACTGACATCGGTAAGGAGCAAGAAAAAGTTTCCCCACGGGGTACTTAGCTTTAGTTGAAGACTTCAGTTCTGAAACTCAAAAATGAAAATTTCAGGAGTCGGTCGACCGGCACTTGCAAACTGCTTTTACTTCGGGCACCACACGGCAAGAAAGACTGATGTAATGGCATCATATGCATGTTTTATACCCCTGACGACCTGATGTCATGGAAGAAGGGACAGCAACCGACGGAGGAACCAAGACTTTGATAATCAGGCCGACTGAGGGCTACCTGCAAGCAGATAACCCAAACGTAATGACTACAACAGTGAAACATGAAGAACATCAGCTCCTGTACTTTACAAAAAAAGCACCAAACCAGGCTTGTCCAAGGGTCAGCTTCCAGTGATTTCTCCTGTTCATCTGGTGAATCTGGGCATACTGGGGCAATGCAGCAATTGCCTCATGTACATAGACAACCCTCTCCTTCTACCACCCAACACTACAACCTGTGATAGATGCACTTACATAGCCAAATTGGAAGCAAAGCTCTCTCCACCCAAGATTGTGCTAGACAGTCAAGAGGAGAAGGTTAACACCCACACTACACCTCAAGCAACACATAGCCCTTCTAAACCCACACCACCAACACCCACACATAGCAACACTAAATCCACATACGCGGAGGCCTTTAACTGTAACCTACACAAGCAACAAGGACCTCCGAAGCTGAAACGAAAACAAACACCAATCACAACCAAAGTGTCACATAGCTCACAACACCAGTGTGCCACCCAGCAACAGCCCCTAAGGCAAGACAACGTACCTAACACTTTAGTCATAGGTGACTCTATAGTCAGGCACACTGATGTCCCACTCACCAGGCTGAGCAAGGAGAAAATTACAGTCAGCTGCCTGTTGGTTGCCAGGATCTGCCACGTAACACATGCACTCAAGTCACTCCACAACAAGTACAAATATGACTCTGTCATTGTCCATGTTGGAGTGAATGCCTTGAGATGTACCTCTTTGGACTACATGAAAAGAGACATGGAAGAGCTCTCGGATCATGTGGCCCAGGCAGGTATGACCCTAGCCCTGAGTAGCACCCTGCCTTCGCCCAGAATGATACCACAATATAAGGACAAAATGATTGACCAACAATTGGCTAAGCTTCTGGTGTCATTCAAAGGGGATCCAGTATCTGTCTGCCTGGGACGACATGATCGACAGACCACGATGCTTTGCCAGAGATGATCTGCACCTGTCACCCCTGGGATTCAGGTTATTGGCTAAGGCTCTAACCACCCCTATAGTGCCTTTTTTAGGCAAAGTTCAAAGGACAAAACCACCACCGTATCAGGTACAAGCATGCAAAATCTGAAGGTAATGCTACTAAATGCTAGACGTCTAAACCTCAAAATGCACTCTCTTGAGGCACTCCTAAAAATGGAGAACATCGATATCTGTGCAGTAACTGAGACCTGGTTCAAGGCTCCAGAGAGCACCCCTGCAATACCAGGCTACAACTCTTACCACACTTTTCGGCCACCAAATCAGGATCGAAACACTAAATGTGGAGGAGTGTCCATATTCACCAAGGATATTCACACCACCAGGTTAGTTGCCCAACATAATGTGTCTGAAATTCTCCAGGTGCAACTAACACTAGGTAAGACTGCAATCCAAATTCTAGCTTGCTACAGATCCCCCACCATGCCCCAAGATTCTCACTACACCTTTCTAAATATACTGGAAAATATTAAGATACAACCAAACACCCTAATACTGGGTGATTTCAACTACCCTGCCATTAACTGGGAAAACTACTTTGGTACTAACACCTTTTCCCAACGGTTCTTGGAATTCATAAATTCCAATGCCCTGGATCAACTAATCTATAGTCCCACCAGGGGCTCCAATATCCTAGACCTGGTCATTACCAGCATGGGAAATCGATGTTCCACACCTATGATCACCCCCTCGTTGGTCAGGTCAGACCATAAGCTAATCACCCTTAACATCCACATCCCACCCCTCCAGTAAGGAAACCTCCATAAAAAACTTCTCCAAAGCCAACTTCATGCTACTCAAGTCACCCCGGGGATCACATCAGTCACCCTGCTAGACAAGAGTCCTGGGAAGTAATGGAGGAGAGTAGTGTGTTTCTCATCTAGAGGGGCACTTGAGTGGTCCTTACATTTGAGAGCCTATGGGGAAATAGAGGAGGTCAAAAATGTGCATCTGTATTACGTGATCGAACAGTGAAATGTTCAAACACGTAATAATTGACCCCTAAATGTCGAAACGTAATGTCGAACAGCAAACAAAAACCAAAAACACCCAAACAAACTATAAAAATGCTCTAAGCGGGGGGAGCAAGCTCCCCTGCACCCCGCAATTAGGGGTCTGTGCCCCCCACCCCCCACGGAAGAAGTAGCCAGGGAATTGTTATGGCTAAGCTTGTATAGGCCCCTAGGGTCGATAGCCTAGTACCAACCTATGAACCTATAATCTCCCTTTCATCACATCTTTAGCCATGTAGCTAATATTTTCTCTGTTATACCCTCTCTCTACAAATTCCTGTCCCATAGCCTCCATCTGTTCATTACAAATATGCTCATTGGTATTCAGTCTGCTCACCCTACAGAATTGGCTTTTAATTATACCTTTAAATGTGTAGGGAGCATGCATACTACTTCTATGCGTGTATCTATTTTCATGCACTAGTTTTTTGTGCACACTTGTATGTAACTCTCCATTTTCTAGAAATAAATTAATATCCAGAAATGCTATGCTGTTATTTGATAAACACAACTTAAAACGTAAACAATTAGTAGTTTCTTCTAAGGACAGTATACATCTCTGTAATTCATCAGCCGTACCTTTCCATAAAAGGGAGCAGTCATCCACAAATCTTTTATAGAACAATAAATTTGCATTACAAAAACCATCAACAGTACAAATGAATTTACTTTCCCATTGATTTAAAACAAGATTTGCGTACACATTGGCCAGTGGAGTACTCATGGCCACCCCAGAAACTTGCAGGTATGATTTTTAATTAAAAAGAAAAATATTGTTGTTAAGAATAATATCAAGTAATTCACACACAGTAGCTATTTTCCTTACTGTCAAGTCAATATTGCAGCTTAAAAATTCACGAATACATTCCAGTCCAAACTCATTTGGAATGACTGTAAACAGAGTTTATGTCCAGTGTTGCCATAATAAATTGTTCCCCTTTATTAATGCTGTTCCAAGCAAATAATTTCTTCAAAAAATCACGAGTCCTTCACTACACTTTTACATGTCATCATATACTTACTCAAAATATCTTGTATATGCATTGATAGAGGTTCAGTAATCCAACCCCTGCCTGATACAATCGGTCTTGTGGGGGGGGGGGTTGGTCAATGATTTATGTATTTTAGGTAGACCATATATAATAGGAAACACTGGGCAAGAAACAGTAAAAAATAGTAAGCTCTTCTAAAGTAATGTCATTTTGTAACTGTAAATCAGAAATAAACAAATTAATATTAGAAATGCATTTTTAACTTCATTAGAGTCTATCAGTCTAAATGTTTTTTCATCACTTAAAAATTCTTCCATTAGACTTGCATAGTGACACTTGTCAAACAGAACAATAGCCCCTCCCTTGTCTGCTTGCTTAATAATTAGTTCAGTATTACTTTCTAAACTTGCTAAGGCTTCAAGTTCTTCCATATTTAAATTATAATAACTTACAATAACGAAATTCATTCTTTCTATCAAATACATCTCTAATTTCAGTTTCACACAACTCCTGGAAAGCCGATAAAATCGGACAGTTAGTTATATGGAATAAAAACACTGCTTCCCTTACATGCACTATTAGACATTTCAGAGTCTCCGAAAAGCAGTTTCAAACTTAAGTTACTAACAAATAGTTTTAAATCAGTAATTGCATCAACAACATTTCCATTACAACTTGGTATGAATTGTAAGCCTTTGTTTAAAACCATAACATCCATATTAGTTAATTCGTAGCTAGATAAGTTCACTATATTAGAATTTTCAGCTACTTTTGGCATACCATTTTGTTTCTTGTTATTGGGCTCTCATTCTTTCTTTTGAGTGCATCCGACTATTGCCTGGATCTGCCTCTCGACATCAACCTGTTCTCCAAGTTTATTTTTGCTGGTAACTTTATTGGAACGGACTTGAACTGCTTCAAAAAAGAAGCTGAAGGAGTGTGTCTTACTTGCTCATCATTCGATGCATGCACGCCACTATGCTCTATTCACCTCCATTTTCACTCTGTCAGTTCCTGACTGTGTAGTAGATAGATTTTGATTGGTTGCCTCCCCTTCCAAGGCATGGCAATCAATGACCCACTTGAAGCCCACCCACGGCTTCCTTCAGTGTTCGTTGCCATGGTAACAACTTGGGAGGTGCTCACATTTTCAAACATCTAATTGATCCAATTTACCATTTGTCTTTGAAACATTTATTGATGGACTTTTGTTTTTAGGTCAAGCAAAAATCTGCCCCAGCCTATAGTCATTAACATGCTGTGCTTATGATGCCATAAAAAGGCAGAAACATGCATGTCCACAGCTACAGGGGTTTGGTTTTATTGGCCTGAAATTGTCCATAAATAGACTTAAAAGTAAAAGAAAAAGTCATGGACATTCAGAATTGCCATTTAGCTGAAACACCTGATATCCTTAAAGGGTAATTTGCACATATCCCATGTTGCCTCTGATACAAGAGGCTTAAGGTATCACACAGTGGAATGTCTAGTTTTGCTAGATTTTTCTTTTTGTGGATAACAAATACTCAAAAAGGTAGGTCCAATGAAGCCTGAAGGCAAAAGTGCTGCAAGTCGTTTAATTAATGATTTATAATACTCAGAAAAAACAGACAAAGATCAGGTTCAGTACTAGTTGTATCCCCACCAAAAGTAGATTAAGTGCACCAATATTCGAACCTAGCTTTACCCGACGTCTGATTTCAATGTTCTCAATCAATGTTTTAATTATTTGAGTTTTTAAGTTCTAAATGCTCCATTGACTTGAACAAATTTGCAAATTAAGCCAACGACATATTGATTTAGTAACTTAGATTAGTTCAATTTTCCTTCATTACTTGGACATTGATATCACGCTTAATCAAAGCTAGTAGCGAAATGAAGCAGATTCTTAATAAGCCATATTTATGAATTTGTTAAGAGTTCAAATGTCCACGAAGCTCCAAGACAAGTGTTTATTTCTCACACACATGTGCTTAGTAAATGCTTATTAATTCAGTCAGCATGACCCAACGGGTCGACGCAGCTGAGTTTTAATCTGATTTGACTTTCAATGTTTTTTTTGTTACAACTTTAATGTGTTTTATTAATCCTATTGGAAATGTTATGCACTGGAACACTTATATAATGTAGGCAACTTTCTCAGCACACTACAGGCATATTCATTCAGGGTGAGGCCAGAGTTAAGTGACTGGATTACACCTCTTGAGCATACGTGAGACACGCCGATCTTATGGTAAATATGTACCAGATGGTACACATAGATCTTAACATTACAATTTCAATCTGCAATCCGAAATCCCATTACAATGTATTTCCTGAAAAACAGGCAGCCTAGTTTTATTATTTAATAATTATTGGAATTAATAAATTTATAATTTTATATTCCTACTGTATGCATAAGACCCTATTACTGCCATAACACAAAAAAGTAAAGAAGGAAAATGCTATGATTTATAACAATCGCCACTCTCATTTGAAATGAGCAACAGAAAGATTGGGACCGCCACCCACGAGCGGCAATATAGGTATTGATGGGCACACAGGTGCCAATGGCACAAAACGCTAGTTTCTCAGGACCAACGAATAGCACATTGACCATTGGTTCCAGCCTCCAATAATTACAAGGGGCAGGCAATTCAGCGAATGGACACCCACTGATCGTACAACATAACAGAGCTACAGCTCCATGCACTCTCCAAGCCCCCACAACCAATCACTTAATTTGGCAGGTTGTCACATCTCTCTCTTGGCCCACTCCTGCCATACAAGCACAATTTTTTCAGGAACCTATAGGCCCACACCAGTTCATAGAGGGGACCAATCCATGTTTTTGGGGTCTATATTATGTGATTGAATAGTGAAATGTTCGAACACGTAATCGACCCTGAAATGTCGAACCATCGGAATGTCTAATGGTTCAATGGAGATCTCAGTACAGTGTGGACATGGAAGTTTTCCATTGTCTGCACTGTAGTGCGATCTCAGAGTTGGTATATTTAAGTAGCGGGGGTGTGGGGGCACGGCACCCTAATTGGGGGGTGCAGGGGGGCTTGCCCCCCTGCTTAGTGCGTTTTCATGGTTTGTTTGGGTGTTTTTATGTTTTTTCTTTCTTTTTTTGCCGTTCAACATTATGGCGTTTCGACATTTAGGGGTCGATTATTACGTGTTTGAACATTTCACTGTTCGATCACATAATACAGACGCATGTTTTTGACCTCCTCTAGTACCCCGTAGGCTCTCGATGAATGTAAGGACCACTCAAGTGCCCCTCCAAATGAGAAAACACTACTCTCCTCCCTTTTCTCCCCAGCCTATCACAGACTTATTTTAAAAGAGGAGTCAAATGATTCAAGCAGCACCCCATCCATCCAATTGGCCTTACCACCGCCAACTTAACCAATCAAACCAACGTTTAAGCCCAAGTTCTAAGCAATCAAAAGCTTTCCCATAGAAGCAGATAATTGGACCCTCTGCATTCGTACATATGTTCAAACACAACATCATTCTCCTATCAACAATTTTTAGTAAAAGCACCAATGAACCGTCACTTCCAGAGATTCCAATCAATGAAAAACTTTTTAAAATGTTCACAACTGTATTTCTGTAAAAAAACGATAGACATCTATAAATGTATAGTATGGTATGTTTTTATTCGGTACTCACCTACCAAAAGTGAATTCTTAAAATAAATATAAAATAACGAAACTTCGTAGAACTACGAGTATTCTTTCATGAAAAAGCTATTCTTAAATAAGTTTTTTAAACACCTGCATTTTATCTAAACTATTTGCATCGGTCAACAACTATTTTCAGTGGAATCTGGACTGTTTTCTTGGAGTTCTCACTTGGCACCTTGAACATTAAATTGGTCAAGTAAGAAGTAATTCAAAATTTAGTTATAGTATCTGTAAGATACAGACAGGGTGAACCTTTCCTTCCCTACACAGCAAGTGCAAGTAAGTATTTGCATTGTTCTTGAGATTGATGAGGTTAAGAAAAACATTGGTACCATCTCTCTTGCATTTCTCTAACAAACATTTCTCACTTTGGACTGCACTCTCAGCTAATCCACTGGACTGTGGATACTCAGGACTACTAGCAACATGGACAAAGTCCCAAGACTCAACAAATTTCTTGAACTGCTGACTTGTAAACTGCGTACCATTGTCAAGACACAACTTTGTGCAGACTACCATGCACAGAAAAACATCTCTTCAAATTTGTAATGACAATGCTGGACGTAAGATTAGGAAGAAGGTCAACTTCAAACCAATTCGAGTAAGAGTCTACTTACACTAAGTAATGTTGACCATTCCATTTGAAAATATCAGTAATGACCGTCAACCATGGTAGCTCAGGAATCTGGTTTAGCTGAAGTGGTTCTTTTTGTTGGTGCGGTTTAGTACTATTACAAACAGAACATGCTGGAGTTTGCTTCTCTATATCTTTTGACATAGAAGGCCAAAATACTATGCCTCTTGCCCTACTTTTGGTTGAATCAGTACCTGGGTGACCACGATTTAAGATCTTGATATATTCCTGTTGTAACATTGTAGAAATAACTATTTTAGGACCATTCATGATGATTCCGTCTTCCATCATAAGTTCATCTCAATAAGTAAAATATTTTGGAATGTCAAGTGGTAGACTGGTTTGCCGTACTGGCCATCCTTGACTGACAACATTTTTCAGCTTCTGGTGAACAGGATCTAAAGCTGTATGATGTCTGAGTTCATCAAGCTGTGATGAAGAAAATTTTCTGACTTCCATGACTTCTAGGTCTGGCTTCTCACTGTCATGCTATTCTGTTGTTTGTCTGGGTGCATTTGACAAAACATCAGCAAATTACAAATATCTGCATTTTGTGTAAACGATATTGAAATTGTACTTTTGCAATTTTAACATCATGCAGTGCAGATGTGCTGGAGCTAAATGTATAGGCTTTTTTAGAATGGTCACTAGAGGCTGGTGATCAGTCTCTATTTGAATAGGTTTACCATAAATATAATCATTGAACTTCTAACATGCGAACACTACATCCAAAAGCTCTCTTTCAATTTGCACATACTGCATTTCTCTTTGGGTTAAAGTTCTGTATGCACAGGCTACTGGTATGCCTTCTTGAAGGCATGCTGCACCAAGACCATACTTAGAAGCATCACATGAAAGAGTTACTGGTTTGTGATCATAATATCTCAAAGTGGGTAGACTGGCAATTTTCTGTTTCAGAACTTCAAATGCTCTTTGGTGTTGTTCTAACCAGGACTAATCTACATTTTTGTATGTCAACACACATAACGGTGTTGAAAGCTCACTCAGGTCTGGGATGAACTTTTCCTAAATAGTTGGCCATACCTAGAAACATTGCAAAGATGTGACACTGTCTTGAACTGGCATATTAAGAATTGCTGCTTGCTTGGATGGATCTGGTCGTAAGCCAGAACTGGTAAACAAATAACCCACATAAGTAACTTCTCTCAGCTTGACTTTACATTTCTGAGGATTCAGTTTGACTGACTTCACGTGCATGGTCTACAACTTTCTTAAGGTTTTTATCATGTTTGTTTTCACCACTACCCCCTACAATAATGTCTACTAAGACAGCACATAGATGACCTGAAAAAATTTGTTTTGCACAAAAATGGAAGACGTACACCTGAGGTGGATAATCTAATCCTCTGAAATGTCAAATGGCACCAGTAATCCACAGAAAATCTAGATTTTATAGCAGACCTTAAAACTCACCCATCTGACTTGCCCTTCATTTTCATTCAGAACACCCACTTACTCCACAGACTGTGTATCATGTTATTTACTGCATGGAGATAGCCCACAGTACCCACCTCTGCCTCTTTTTCACCACAGGGAGCAATGTTTTCCCCATTTCATTTTTTTGTTAGTTTCCTGTACTCCTAGTACTTCTTCCATAACAGTCTTCCAAACATATTCTCATTTTTTTTCTTCTTTAATACTTACGTAATGAACATAAATCTCCTTTTTTATTATATAATACCCCCTCTCTATATCAGGTTCAGAGATGACCCCCATTACTCAAAAACAATTCCAGTAACTCCTCCTATTTACATGGCAAAACAAACCGTCACCCTATAATGTAGATTACCTAGCATAAATGAGTAAATTAGATATACTTTCTTCAAAAAAATCAACTTAAAACTGCTCCTTACATGTACTGTTACATTTAATATTTCCAGATCCCCTTCTACTTCTTATAATTTCCATGTCTCCAAATTCACCTCTATTACCACATTATCACTTTTTGTAAAATAAACACCAGTCAGTTTGTACCTTCCAAAAACTCATTTATTTTATACAAAAATAGAGATTAATGAAATACTGTTTAGTTTGCTTTAAATTATGTATGTAACTCACAAAAAAAAAAAATTCAACTCACTTGAATTTTCTATTGCATAGTTTTTATGTCATTAGTCCTGAACTGCAGACCTGTTACAGCAACAACCGCAAAATCTTATATCCTTAGGATATTTAACAATAAGAAGTTATTCAGACCACTTCTGTCTGTGGGTTTCATTCTGTGAAGACTACTTGGAGACTTCTCATATTTCCTTACAGGGAACTTTCACTAGAAAATAATGGCCTGCACAGAAACAAAAATTCTACAGGCCGTGCACTTGATTAAAATATGATGGTATCCACACTTCTTATCACAATAGGGTCAAGACAGAAAGAAAACCAGCCACTCCAGTAATGCAGAGGGATAAAGCCCTAATTACAACCCAGGTGACCAGGGTTTTCATTAACGGCTAAGATGACTAACCGAGTGGCAGGGAGGGATGGTCGTGCCCATCCTGATGGGAGGGCAATTAGTGATGATGCACCATGTGACGCCCCTGCACTGGCCCAGTAATCAAGAAGCCTCAATCCTCATCACTAGAAAATGTACACACTAGGAGGAAAACAAGTACACACTCATGGTAAAGTGCAATTTCCCTTGAGAGCACACAGAGATCACAGTCAGTCTGTGGCTGTTTTCTCCCTCTTTCTCCAGATCCCCAATAAGACTCCCTACTGGCACATCTATAGCATTGAGATCTCAGCTGAGTGGCCACAACAAGATCTCCAGTACCCACTCTGTCCAACCAGTCCTTCATGTCCCTGCCCAAGTAGCTGACACGCACACACTCCTTGAGATTTGATTCATATATTACTAGCTATGCCCCCTTCTGCCCAGACTATAAGGTAGTTTTCACTGCCACCAGCCAACTCTTATCAGCTACTTTAAGACCCTTAGCAAAGGGTGTCCAATCCTACTGTGTAATGTTACTATTAATCCAAATGGTAGTCTGACCAAGAGCAAGGCTATTTAGGAGTGGCCTGTACAGTGTCACCAAAAAGATATGCAAGTACCCTAAGAGCTTAAATTAAGCAAACCAGCCACAATTAAAAGGTTGAAATATATTTAATAATAAATAATATAAGAACAAGACAATACTCAGTAAGTAATCAGACACACCAGAGTTCAAAAATCACTGGAAATATTTAAAACAATATTGCAGAACAGTCTCAAAGAAAGAAAACTTCTCAGCTACACTTTACTATATTCCTGTCTTAATCTAAGAGAGTTACTATGCCCTAAAAACTTACTTACAGCAAGGCAAGTGCAGAGGTGAGTGGATGTTTCCAGCTGATGTTGTTAGGTCAAAGACAAAATACAAAATGCCCAGTCTCTCTCTAAGAGAGTTTTTAAATTAATATCAAATATTACTGCTCAGTTAGCTTGGATGACATCACGTTATGTCACCCGACTTCAGTTGCCATGCTAAACCCCCTTTGTCAGAAACTAACAGAATTTTAGCATCTCCCTGTGAAAAATACATATGTCTCAGATGTTTGCAAATCCTAGAAGTCATAAAACAAACATTTCTACATCTAAAACCTAGTAGTTACTTCTCTTTCAAGAAAATAGAAAAAAACTTCTAGCTCTAGACATTGTGTCTGCTACTGCACTGAAGCTGAGAGATGGCATCTCTTTTATTATGTGGTTGTGAAACAATTTGATTTCAACTGTTTTCCCTGATTTCTTTTAAATTAACCTCCTGTGTTCCAGTTTCCATTAAACATATACATCTAAACAGTTACAATACTGCAGGTACATTACTATTCCTGTTCTGTTCCAATAGGGCATGATGTGGTTACATTTTAGTTCAGTACTTTACACACACTTCTGTATAAATCATATCAATATTCACAAATGACATAGAATTATTTACAACATTTCAGACAGCTGGGCTGGCAGTATTTCTCTTCGTCACACAGCATAAGGGGAGGTGTCATACAAAGATGGGTGCTGCCCTCGGACACAACCAGCAAGAGTGGGGGGGGGGGGGCAGAGAAAAAGGAAAAGTGAGTAGGAGATTTAAAAAAACACACGATGGATGCACAGATGGCTGAGCCTGCAGGATGCCCTTAAGATCCACAACTGGCCCCAGAAACAATGGAGCAAGTCCACTGGGGTAGGAGAATGCTAGCAGACACGGCATGGATGTGGAGTACTGGAGGCTGGGCTAGTATAAATGGGGTCCACGGGGACTAAAAAATTTGAGAGAGAAAGAAATCCAAGGAATATAGTGCTACCAAATGAGAATGTGATGTCCTACATTTGAGCGCATCTTCTTCAACCATGAGATTTTCTTACATTGCACATCATTCTCTCGACTTTCATTTTCTTGTCTTAACACGTCAGACTTATTTTCCTTTGTATCACCATCCCCACTTTGTTCTGTTTCTTTAACTTAAATAACATTATTCTTTTCGATTTTAGTATCTTCATGCCCTGAAAAAACATTTTCCATATCTTATGGCACGATATTATTTCCTGAAACAATTCACTTTCCTCATTATTTTCAATATTACCTTTGCTTTACTCTTCAGCACAGCAAACCAGAAATGCCTCACGTTCATGCTTTTTGTAGATTTCAGCTTACAGTGTTTTAAAACATGCTCTCTTTCCAAAAATTGATTACATTATCCTTTGACACAGTCACTAACAAATTATGTACTTCCATATAAATAACCCATTTTCAGCTGTCCAGCATACCCTACTCCTTTCCACATTTATTATAATCCTACAAGGTATATGTTGGTGCTCGTTTTCCACAAAGTTCAGTACTACCCCTCCTTGAAGTTCTCTCATCCACCTTTGTTGCAACAGTCTTGATACTCAAATATAATCCTTGATAAATTCTTTCATTTCAGTTTCAGTCACCTCATCAGTTCTTACTATGGGTCTTCTGCACTGCCTTAAATGCTGCCCCACCCATTTTTCTCTTTCAATTGCAAAGGCAGTTAAAATACCCACGCCAGGGTGACTCTGTTGAGTATTGTCTGCACAGTTACTGGCAACATTACACTTTCACTTTCTTATGACTACACTTCCTTCCTGTCTTCTGGCCACAGAATCATCCAACCAAAAAACAGCTTCTTGCTTCCCATTTCCTTCCAACACAGAATCCCACATTTTTATAACGTCTCTCCAGGATACACTACTGTCATCATCTGCAGAATGCTCTTTGTTTATCAAGGTAATCCTAGTGGTATTATCCACACTTCCTTTATACCACAGAGTCACCACTATTTCAGCAAAGGTATAATAATACCACTATTTCCTTCTATATACTGTCAGCATATTTCAGTTACTCTCCTCTGCCAACATCCTGGACCTCCTTCCAGCTGGAAGCAGCCATTCAGCACACTTTGGCGAAAAGAGTAGGATAATTTCCTCCATGTCCTTCTCACATTTCCCCTAGTCAGTATGAATACCATGTTAAGTCTCCCCTGAAAAGAAGCCACTGGACTAGTGGGACTAACCTATTAATGAAGCAAAACCAACAAAATTAAATACAGGCTTAAGTATTTATTATGATAAAGAAATTAATGCAAAGAGACATGCTGTATTTCACTGTTTCGATGCATATAAATCATATAATCAGAAAATACAAACCTACCGGGGAAAGTGACCAGCACCTTTCCAGCACCAACCCTTAGACATATCCTCTGTTTTCAAGAAGCAAGATGTCAGTCATACCAGATTTCTAACTCCTTTTTCAAGAAAGGAAATGTGTTGCACTGTTTAATTTGGAAATGAAGTTTGTTTAGGAAAAGCAGGCAAATATTATGTGACAAATCTCTCTCTCTCTCTGCTGTGATTTGTTTGCTGAAGCAAGTTTATATCCTTGACTCTACTGCTAGTGGGACCATTTGATATGTGGAGATATAACAGGTTTTTGACTTATGGCCCAAAAGGCAAGGCACAGATCTTCTCTAAGGAGTCTATAGAACACTGAATAACGGGACAGTGCTTCCAGGCCTTCCTGGTAGCTCTTGTCTGTCAAGTCTGGGTTCTTTTCAGTTAGGAACTTTGAGATCTTCCTGGTTGTTTGATATGCCTAATAAGATACAAACCAAAAGTGGGAGTGTAATCAATAATGGGTCTGATAAATGCAGAATATAGAGGGATTGCATCAAAAATGAACAGGTATCTTTTTTTCTCCGATTGGCATGCAAAAATGATGGTCTATAATTTCAGTAGTGGTTAAAGATGGTAATGCTTGAAAGCAGGTGAACCTCTCACATATATCCACATTATGTACAACACACTTTTCATATTTTAGCTGGGAAAAAAACATCTAGGCCTAATCAGAGGAAGCAGATGACACATGAAAAGAAACTGTACAATATATTCAATCGGTGGGGAAATTGACAATATGCATCCTTCTGTCCTGCTGATTCTTCAATTCATAATCTGAAGCTCATGCAAAAAGTACAGTTGTGTACACTTACCATAAATGTAGATGTTCAGGTGTATTCACTGCTGCAGTCTGTCTTTCTGAGAGAGACTTGGTCCTATCCAGATAGCATCTAAGTTGTCTGTGTACATCCAGTGAATGAAGGATCCTTTCCCCCCTATTTTGAAGGGGTGGGAAGAGAGATAGCCTGATTAAGTGTCATGTCAGGTACCACCTTAGACATAAAGGAGGGGTTAGTTCTAAGAGACACCTGCATGGAAGATAATGAAGGGTTCAATGGCCATGGGGGCCTGCAGCTCGGAAACCCTCCCGGCTGAGGTTATTATTAGCAGGAAGGCGGGCTTCCAAGAGAGGTGTTTCAGTTCTGCTGAAGCAGCTGGTTCAAAAGTGGATAAAGTAAATTTTTCCAAGACATAGTTCTGGTCCCACGCAGGGGCGGGTGGCCTTCTGGGTGGTCTGATGTGTGATACCTCTCTAAGGAATTGTTTTAGCAGGGGGTGGGAGAACAAAGGTTGCTCTATATGTGAATGGCCAGAGATAGTTCAGGCATGGATTTTGATGGAAGAGTAAGATGATCCTTTTTGCACTAGCTCCACCAGGTAGTCTAGAATCAAAATGAGGGTGGCAAGGCAGCTGCTTGTACCCTTAGTTTGGCACCAGGCATTACATCTTTTCCATTATGCAGAGTAGGATTTCCTGGTGCTGGGCCTCCTGGCCTCCTTAATGATATCCAGGACCTGCTTGCTCTACGGTGGCCTGGTAGCCGCCTCTGGGGTATAAGCCAGGTGGACAGACTGAGACTTTCCAGACTGGGATGCAGTACTGACCTTTTTTCTTGGGTTAGTAGTCCTTCTGTAAGAGGCAGGTTCCTGGATGGCTCCTTGGTCAGTCTGAATAGCAAGGGGTACCAATGCTGCCTGGGCCAATTCGGAGCAATGAGTACAGCTCTTGGCCCTTCCTGCCTGACCTTTAGCAGTACCCTTGGGATTACTGGCAGGGGGGTGCATAGACAAACAGGATGCCCCAGTGGAAGGAGAGTGCATTCACCTTCCAGGCTCCTGGGTGGAACTCCCTGGCGCAGAACTGGTCCAACTGTCTGTTCTCTATGGATGCAAAGAGGTCTACCTCTGAGGTCCGCCATATTTGGGTGACGGTGAGGAAGGTTTCCCTCTGAAGCTGCTTCATGGGGGTCCAGGACACTTAATCTTAGTGGCCTTGAAACTGCCCGCCCCTCTTGTAAATTTATGTTTGGATACTCCTTCTGGGCCCATCTCATTTACTCACTCAAGTGAGTGCAGTGAGATCATGTTCTTATTTCAGGCACTCCTACTGTGTACAAAGAGAGCATCTGGGAAACAGAAGAAAAAAAAATTAAGCTTGTTTCCTGCCTTTCCTATTAAGTGGTATAGACTGTTTGTAGGCTTCTGAGCCCCCAAGCCCTTCTGTGTTGGAGGGAAGCCTTCTAGCTTAGTTTTTTTTTTCTCTTATAACTAGCCAGTTTTCCAGTTTCAGCACTCAAATCTGTTTCTTTGAACTCAGCACTTATTCAGAACTCATTGTAAGCACTACATAAGCTGCAAATTACTATAGCACTCAACTTTCCTCACTTGTCTAGTGGAAAGCAGTTTTTAGTACTTAATAAATAAGCACTTATCCAGGCATGTTTAAAGGTCAGCTCCTAGTGATTTCTCCTGTTTACCTGATTAATCTGGGCATCTTGGGGCAATGCAGCAACTGCCTCATGTACACAGACAACCCTCTCCTCCTACCACCCAACACTACAACCTGTGAGAGATGCACTTATATAGCTAAACTGGAAGGAAAGCTCTCTTCACCCAAGACTGGACTAGACAGTCAAGAGGAGAGGGTAAACACTTGCACCACACCACACTCATCACATAGTCACTCAAAACCTACAACGCCAAAACACACACATAGAAACACAAAACACACACCTACATTCGCAGAGGCTCTCAATAAAAACCTGCCAAAGCATCATGGCCATCCAAAGCATAAACGCAAGCAAACTCCACCCCCCAACACAACCCAAATGACACACAGCCCACAAACTCAGTGTGCCACTCAACCACAGCCCATAAGGCATAACAACGTACCCAACACTCTAGTCATAGGTGACTCTATAGTCAGGCACACTGATGTTCCACTCACTAGACTAAACAAGGAGAAAGTTACTGTCAGCTGCCTGTCAGGTGCCAGGATCCACCACATAACGCATGCACTCAGGTCACTCCACAATAAGTACAAATATGACACTGTCATTGTCCATGTTGGTGTGAATGACCTGAGACGTACCTCCCTAGACTACATGAAAAGAGACATGGAGGAGCTCTCCGATCTTGTATCCCAGGCAGGTATGACCCTAACCCTGAGTAGCATCCTGCCATCACCCAGAATGATACCACAGTACAAGGACAAAATGATTGACTTCAACAATTGGCTAAGCTTCTGGTGTCATTCTAAGGGGATCCAGTATTTGTCTGCCTGGGACGACATGATCGACAGTCCACGATGCTTTGCCAGAGATGGCCTGCACCTGTCGCCCTTAGGATTCCGGATACTGGCTAAGACTCTTGCCACCCCTATAGTGCCTTTTTTAGGCAAGGTTCAAATGACAAAACTCCGCCAAGGACGGTCCCAAGCCCGTCTGAAAAAGGAGGAGGGTTGGGCTTAGGGTTAGCAACCCCATCCCGTAAAAAACAAATTGCTACAAAATCACCAACTACAGGAAACACAGACAATCTTGTCTTGGAAGAGGAGGGTTCTTCAAATGGAAGATTTATGAAGTTTTGTGGCCAAAGCAAAGCAGAGCACCCTTCTCTCTACCAGGAAAATAAACATTGGCACATGGAATGTCAGGACCATGTATGAGCTAAGCAAGGCAGCCCAAGTGGCAGCAGAAATGAGAAATAACAACTTGAGTTTGTTGGGAATCAGCGAGACAAGGTGGACAGGGGCTGGTCAGTGTCGATTATCTACAGGAGAGTTGCTGCTTTATTCTGGACATGAGGACAGTGAAGCACTTCACTCCCAAGGGGTTGGTCTTATGTTGGCTAAACAGGCCGAGAGAGCCCTGATTGGATGGGAAGCACATGGCCCCAGGATCATCACAGCTTCATTAGAAGAAAATTGTAATGAATGTGGTCCAGTGCTACACACCAACTAATGACAGTGAAGAGGAAGATACAGATCAGTTTTATGAAAGACTGCAGCAGATCCTCGAGACCTACCCAGACAAAGACCTTACTATCCTTATGGGTGATATAAATGCCAAGGTCGGATCCAGTAACATAGGATATGAGCAAATCATGGGTACACATGCTCTGGGAACAATCAACGAGAATGGTGAAAGGTTTGTCGATCTATGTGCTCTCAACAATTTGGTCATTGGAGGCAGCATTTTTCCCCACAAACGGATACACAAAAATACATGGGTCTCCCCTGACTACACAACAGAAAACCAGATAGATCACATATGCATCTGTAGAAAGTTTAGAAGAACATTACAAGATGTCAGAGTGAAAAGAGGGGCAGATGTAGCATCTGACCATCACTTGGTGGTGGCTAGACTGAAGCTAAAGCTAAAAAGAACCCAGGTTCAAGAGTCATCTAGGAGAATCAAATACAATGTTCATCTACTGAAAGATTCTCAGACAAAAGAACAGTTCAACATTGCACTGAAGTACAAATATGAAGTGCTACAAGAACTGGTTGAGGAGGGTGGAGTAAACAGCTCATGGCAGAATGTGAAAAAGGCTGTAGACTTAGCTTGTCAAGAGACACTGGGACCTAAAAAGTATCATCAGAAAGAGTGGATCACTGCAGAAACACTGGTAAAGATAGAAGACAGAAAGAGGAAGAAGGCAAAAGTAAACAACAGTAAAACCAGAGCTTCAAAGAGCAAGGCCCAAGAAGAATATGCAGATGCCCACAGAGAGGTCAAAAGATGCATTAAAATAGACAAGAACAATTACGTGGAACAGTTGGCAGTTGAGGCAGAACTGGCAGCTTACAGTGGTAACACAAAAATGTTGTATGATATCACCAAGCGACTTTCAGGAAAGTACAGTAAGCCAGAGACCTGTTAAAGATAAGCAAGGGAAAGCCATCAATAGTATAGAACATCAACTGAAAAGGTGGGTGGAACACTTTGAAGAACTTCTAAACAGACCGTCACCTCTAAACCCTCCAATTATTGAGCCAGCCAATGAAGATCTACCAATCAATTGTGAAAAGCCAAGCAAGAAGGAGATCAGGAAAGCCATCATCCAAATGAAAAATGGGAAAGCGGCAGGACCAGATAACATCCCGGCAGAGGCCCTTAAAGCAGACCTGAATACATCAGTGGAGATGTTGTACCCACTCTTTGAAAGAATCTGGGCAGAGGAAACTGTTCCTTCAGAATGGAAAGAGAGCCATCTCATTAAGCTTCCCAAGAAAGGGGACCTTAGCAAATGCGACAACTACAGAGGCATCAATCTTCTATCAGTTCCAGGAAAAGTTTTCAACCGTATCCTTTTGGAAAGAATAAAGGACATCACTGACAAAAAGCTGAGAGAAGAGCAGGCAGGCTTCCGCAAAAATAGATCATGTACTGATCAAATTGCAACGCTCAGAATAATTGTGGAACAGTCAGTTGAATGGAACTCACCATTGTATATCAACTTTGTTGACTTTGAAAAGGCGTTTGATAGCGTGGACAGAGAGACACTGTGGAGCCTTCTGAAGCACTATGGTATACCAACGAAAATAGTAAATTTGATAAAGAACTCATACAATGGTCTATCATGCAGGGTTATACATGGAGGGCAGCTCTCTGAAAGCTTTTAAGTAAAACTGGGTTAGGCAAGGATGCTTATTGTCACCATTCCTCTTCCTGTTGGTTATCGATTGGATTATGAAGAAATCTACTGCAGGACAGAAAAATGGGATCCAATGGACCCTATGGAGTCAGCTGGAAGATCTGGACTATGCTGATGACCTCGCCCTCATTTCTCACAGCCAGCATCAAATGCAAAACAAGACAAATTTGGTGGCAGCTACAGCACTAGAGGTGGGTCTTAACATTAACAATTTGAAGACAAAGATCCTTAAATTAAACTCCACAAATACTAACCCTATCACTCTGCAAGGGAAGCCACTGGAGGAAGTGCAGTCCTTTACCTACCTTGGCAGCATAATTGACAAGCAGGGCGGATCAGAAGCTGATGTCAGGGCAAGGATAGGAAAAGTAAGAGCAGCCTTCATACAGTTAAATAGGGTCTGGAAAACAAGAGAATTATCCTTGATCAACAAGATAAGGCTGTTTAACTCTAATGTGAAGTCAGTACTGCTGTATGGGGCAGAGACCTGGGGGTTAAACAAGACCACCACTAAAAAACTTCAGACATTTACAAATAGCTGTCTCAGGAAGATTCTACGGATTCGATGGCCAGACACTATTAGCAACGCCACCCTTTTGGAAAGGACTAACCAACTTTCGATTGGGGAAGAAGTTAAGAGGAGGAGGTGGAGATGGATCGGGCATACTCTTCGCAAACCAGCAAACAATATTACAAGACAGGCGTTGTGCTGGAATCCTCAGGGGAAGAGAGGAAGAGGAACACCTGGAGGCGAGACTTTGAGGCAGATGCTAAGCTTAGAGGCTACACATGGAACCAAATAGAACAGTTGGCCCAGGACAAGATTCGGTGAAGAGCTGTAGTTGGTGGCCCATACCCTGTCAAGGGTGACGGGCATAAGTAAGTAAGTCAAATGACAAATTCACCACCGTAACAGGTACAAGCAAGCAAAATCTGAGGGTAATGCACTCGAGGCACTCCTTAAAATGGACAACATTGACATCTGTGCAGTGACAGAGACCTGGTTCAAAGCTCCAGAGAGCACCCCTGCATTACCAGGATTCAATTCATACCACACCTTTCGGCCACCTAACCCAGAAAGAAGCACTAAAGGGGGAGATGTGTCCATATTCATTAAGGATATCCACACCTCCAGGCTAGTTGCACAGCATAATGCATCCGAGATTATCCAAGTGCAACTAACTCTGGGTAAGACCGCAATCCACATTGTAGCTTGCTACAGACCCCCCACCATGCCCCAGGATTCACACTCCTCATTTCTTGATACACTGGAAAGTATTAGGGTACAACCCAACACCCTAATAATGGGCGATTTCAACTACCCCACCATTAACTGGGAAAACTACTCATGTATCAACTCTTTTGCTCAATGTTTACTAGAATTCATAAATTCCAACGCCTTGGATCAACTCATTCACACCCC
Source organism: Protopterus annectens (assembly GCF_019279795.1). Taxonomy (NCBI): domain Eukaryota; kingdom Metazoa; phylum Chordata; order Ceratodontiformes; family Protopteridae; genus Protopterus; species Protopterus annectens. Next base: position 138,073,243 of record NC_056743.1, on the reverse strand, counting down.
CACCAGGGGCAGCAATATCCTAGACCTGGTCATTACCAACATGGGAAACCGGTCTTCTACACCAGAGGTCAATTCCTCGTTGGTCAGATCCGACCACAAGCTAATCAGCCCAGACATCCACATCCCACCCCCAGCCCTAATTAGGGAAACCATCGTAAAAAACTTCTCAAAAGCCAACTTCACACTTCTTAAGACAGAAGTGACAAACTTCATGACAACCATGCAGATGGACAATAGAGGTATGACTGCCGAATCCTACACAAATGCACTTTATAAGCACTTACACGAGTGCATGGATCATGCTATCCCTAACAGAACCAAGATGTTATCCTCCAAAAAAAGGAAGCCAATCTGGTGGTCTTCTGCCATAAACAAACTCTACAACAGAAGAAAGAAACTGTTGCAAAAAAGAGTAAAATCCCATGACTGGAGGGACTCCCTGGTCAACCTCAGTAAGAAGCTGAGATCCCTCATAAAATCCTCCAAAGCTAGTTACGAAAACAAAATTGCCACTGACTCTAAAGACAACCACAAAGCATTCTATAGCTATGTCAAGAATCTAAATGGGAACACTCAGATTTGCTCTGAGTTACAGCATAATGGCACTAAATATACAGAACCAAATGATATTGCCAACATCCTAGCAGATAGGTTCAGTGCTAACTTTTCACCCCCTAGAGGGCCCATCTCTATACCAGAGGAATGCAAAGTTCCTATAATCACGGCTGCACAGGTAAAAAACACACTCTCCAAAGCCAAGAACACAGCATCCATGGGACCTGACAATATCCCAGGCTGTGTTCTACACGAACTACAGAATGAACTGGCATACTACCCAAGTACCATGTTCAATCATAGCCTCACCTCAGGCTTTGTACCCACTGAATGGTGCACCGCGACAGTTATCCCACTCCACAAAGGGGGAGCCACGACAGACCCCGGGGAACTACCGCCCCATTAGCCTGACGAGCCTGGTCTGCAAGGCCATGGAACATATCATCATGGAACTCATAAACAAAGACATTGGTAATCTCCAAACTCTTGAGCCTACTCAGTTTGGATTTGTAAAAGGCAGATCATGTCTCTTAAACCTGATTGACTTCTTTGAAGCAGTCACCAAAGCCATAGATGAGGGTAAAATGGTTCACACAGCTTATCTAGATCTCGCCAAGGCTTTCGACACTATCCCCCACTCTAGAATTATAGATAAGCTCACTAAACTAGGTATAAATCCCTATGTCACAAGATGGGTTGCCAACTGGCTCACGGACAGAACCCACACTGTGAAAGTAGCGGATTCCAAATCTGACATCAGACCAGTGAGAAGTGGAGTACCACAGGGTTCAGTCCTGAGTCCTCTCCTGTTTGGTATCTACTTCTCTGAAGTGCAGGCCAACACAGAAGGTCTTTGGCTAACAAAGTTTGCAGATGACTGCAAACTAGGAGTCATAATCGAAACTCCTAACGATGTGGACAAACTACAAAAGGGCCTCACTGAGACAGATACATGGTGTCAAAGCCATGGCCTGAAGCTCAATGCCAAAAAGTGTATTGTCATCCCCTTTGGTAAAAACTCTGTACCCATGAACTACCACATAGCTGGTAGTCTACTTAATGCCGAAAATGTGATAAGAGACCTTGGGACACAGGTGGACAGTAGTCTCTCCTTTGATAATCACATCTCCACAGTGGTCAGGAAATCCTTCTACGTAGCTCATCTCATCACAAAAGGATTCTCATCCAGAAAAAAAGAGGTCATTGTTCCCATCTACTCATTAGACCTCATCTAATTATTAGTACTCATCACTCATTAGACCCATTATAGAGTACAACACCCCTTTTGGTATGTACCTCACAAGACATCTACAACAACTGGAAAGACAACAGAAATACCTCACAAAGAGGATTACTGGCCTCAAACAGATGCCCTATGCAGACTGTCTCAAAAAGCTACAGCTTTACTCCATCACATATTGCCTACTCAGAGGCGATCTCTGCCTAACATACAAAGCTATGTCAAACCCAGAGCTGTTGGACATGCTCCACTTAAAGAAATCCCAATCCCTCCGAGCTACACGCACTAGGGACCTTAACCTTGTCACCACAATAAACAGAACATGCTGGAGGGATAGATTCCTGTCCCAGAGACTTCCCATACTCTGGAACAGACTACCTATCTATGTCAAACAGAGCTCCTCATTAGCACTCTTCAAGAAAAATCTTGATGATTGGATGGGAAATGGGAAATTCACCACGGGGATCACTTCTGTGGCTCAGCTCGACAGGGGGATAGGAAAATAATTTTCTTGGGTGGCGAAAGCCAGGGTACATTTTTTGGCTAGGCTTGTATGGGCCCTAGGGCTGATAGCCTAGTACCTACCTATGAACCTATGAACTTCTGCTGAGGTGGTCTGCTAGGGTGATGTGCTCCCCTGGGATGTACTTGGCTATCAGATGTAGGCCCATCATAGAGGCAGTCTGCCAGAGTAACATGGCTAGATGACAAAGGGGGGTAGGAGCATGTTCCCCCCTGCTTACTGATGTACCACATGACTGTGGTATTGTCTGTTCTGATGAGGAGCACCCCTGGTTTTAGGTGGCTCTTGAAGGCTGCGATAGCCCTGAGCACTGCCATCATTTCCTTCAGGTTGATGGGGAGGTCTAGTTCCCTGAAATTCCAGGTGCCTTGAGTGCACATGTCCCCTAGGTGGTCCCCAGGCCACTTCTGAGGCAGCTGTGGTGATGGTCTGGCTGTGGGGATGAATAAGAAATGGTAGGTCCTTGTTCAGGGGACAGACTTCTGTCCACCACAGAAATTCCTCCCTTAAGCAGGGAATCAGAGGTAGTTGTAGCTCCAGTGACTGAGGGTGTTGGCACCATAGGTTTTTAGGTACCACTGCAGTTTTTTCATGTTGCAGGATGCCATGTACCCCAGAGCTTGCATGAACTTTCTTGCTGTGAGGTGTGTTCTATGAGCTAACTGGGTGAAGTACTGGGGTAGAAAACTTTGTTTTTCTGGAGAGAGGAAGGCTCTTTGGGTGGATGTGTCCAAGAGAGCTCCCAAGGAGGTGATCTGTCTTGTGGGCTGGAAATGGGATTTTTCCTTGTTGATGGTAAATCCCAGATATGTAAGGAGGGTTTGGACAAAGTTGAAGTCCTGCAGAAGCTTTTCCTTGCTGTCTGCCCGGATGAGGCAGTCGTCCAAAAGTGATGACTGCAACACTGAAACACGAAGAACATCAGATGGTTTTCCGCTGGATTTGTTAAGAAGAGTTGTTAAGTAGGCATCATTACAAGCTTAACATACCTGATTCTGCTTTGCCAGCAAAAGATCAAAACTAGTCAGAAATCTATACCACCTGCAGGGGTCTAGGACAAAATAAATGGAAAAAATGTACACTTAGCAGTACAAAAAGACAAATCCCAGAAGCAGAACCAGAAAAGTGCAAATTACCTTCACACCTAAAACTAATGAGAAAAATACATTAAAAATTCCATGAAACGCTGCCATGCAAAGTACCTCTATGGTTACTAAACCAAGATGGCAATGAATCCAGTGTTGTTCACATTGACTGAGCTGAAGAAAGCTCATGTCTCCATCTAACAGACTGATGTGTGATGTAGCAAACTTGCCTCTATTCTGTAGGCGAAACAATGATACTCTCACAGTAGAAAGTAATTGTGACAAAAACTGTGACTACCTGGTTGATTAGCAGCTAACTTGCCAAACAAAAATATCTTCCTCAAGCTCGCCTCCCATTTAATAATACATAAATGCAAATACAAGGATGCACAAACATTTATTAGGATTTCTCAATTAAAGCAAAACACAGGAGTGCAATGTAGAGAAACTGCACAGTGGCTCAATTTGCCTTTTAATAGGATTTGCATTTTACCAGGTCACACTTGTGCTCCCAGACTTTGTGTTTTTCTGTAATCGGGGATAAAGCATATGAAAACAATGTGCTTTCTGACATGGTTTTGAGTATTTTCTTTTCTGTATGAGATTACTAGATGGTGAGCTGAGGTCAGCATGCTATTTACAGTTGTCGGTATGCATTAGAAACTGCATGACATACAAGGTCAGGTACAAACAGAAAAGCATGTCTGGCTGCTACTAAATTAAACTGCAGTTACAATGCTGCATATCAAATGTTTCTGCAGACAGGTTTTCATAACTACTGATGTACACCAAAGAAGCTGCAACTCAAACATACTATTTGACAATGGTATAAACTATTTTTCAGGGACTTTGGCTCACTTTGCAAACTGTTGCCAGAGAAAGCAGAACAAAAAACAGGTGCAAGCAAAAGTAGTAGTAAAAAAAGGCAGACAGAACTATGGCCCTTCAGTGCAAATATTTGCACTCAGGGATGGAGATGGAGGGGCAAACCCATATGTGCCTTCTGCTAAAGTACATCTGTGCATAAGCAGGTCTGTCTTGGTGCTTCTTATATCAGTAGCTGTCACAGTCCCACAGAAAACAAACATTTTACATTTTAAATTCTGCATGAACAACACTAACATATTTTAAATTAAATGAATACAAGTCATCAGAACTCAATCGACACCTTTCTAGTCAACGTCTAGCAGCTGTCACCAAGACCGTCCATCATTTAGACAAACAAAACGGTCACAGTTTTTGCATCACTCACCCACCCACCCTTTAAAGAATTCATCCTTGCTGTCTCCCTGCCTGTGGTACACATTTTGTGGTAGCAGTCTCTCCGTTCCACAACACGCACATTACCCTGAGCTGTCAGTGCATCAAAAGGAGCAATGGATGGCATTTCACAGGGTCACAAGCTCAAGGAACACTAATGAAGCTGCCTCGTACATGTCAGCAGAAAGAATCTGAAGGTCACCCAAACACAATGAAAAGGTCACCTTACCAGCAAGTTCTGTTGCATAAACACCATTTGGTACTGTTTTTCTCCTTTGTTTCTAGCAAACTGACCCTCAACTTTTCGCTTTCGTTTTTTTTTTTTTTTGTAATTCTAGTTCAGACTCACCATGCATTTTTTACAATAAAATGAAAGCATATAATGCAAAGATTTGCTGTCTAAATATAATTAATTTCTTCTGCTATTTTTTCAGTACACATAAATCTGTCTACATTATTAGATTAAAGACATGCATTTTTCAAACTGGTCATTTAGAATGGGTTGCAGATGGAATAATTACAATATAAACTACATTATGCACGTTCAAGTGAATCAGGAAGCTGCAGGGATACAAAACACATGTAAATGTGTTGAAATAGACTTTTATTTATGTAATGTTTGTTAACTGGGTAGGAGAGCTGGTAGACGGGCCCTTTACAGTCACAACTGTGCAAAACAGGTAGAAATAAAATGCATACAGACACAACAAATTTCAATAATGTGCAAATACTCTGAAATACATACAAATAGTTCTAGTTATAAGACAAAAATGAAGAAACGCATTGAGTAAAATAAGTGCGCTAAATATTTAGATGCATAGAAATACATAATCATTTCCCCCAGCCATGACAAATTATGATCTGCAAAACAATACAGTAATGTCATTATATTAAGACAAACTAGTTTATTTACTTTTTTGTTGACCAGGTTACCTTACTAGGACTATGGCCTGTTTTTAGTGGAGACCCAAGATGGCAGTTACACTGACCTGAAGTAATTTGGCCAGGATACTGGAGGGCCTTGCCCTACTCCTCCTGCCATTTTACATACGTTATTTCAAGGATAAGTGGCTGAATAGCATCATTTGCATTACAATTTCAATTAGAAGCAGTACATAAATGATGGGTGGTCCAAAATTTATATTTTATATTACCTGAAAGAGAAGCAATATAATAGAATAATTTTATATTACTATAGATAAAGTGTTATGTAAATGTAATAATGGCATAGTACATTTGTTCCAATACACTTTAAGCCTAGCAAATGGTATTGCTTACTCAGTAGAGACAGACCAAAGGATACAGGTTACAAGACCTAGGCCCAACAATATGGCAAACAGAGATATCGCGAACCTATGGGTAGTAAATGGAGGTATACTGTACATAAGGATATAACTAAGTTATAAATGATAGTCTTGCTAGATGTATTTTTAAGGCAGATACCTCCAATGAAATTGTATTCCAAAACTGGAAATGTAACACTCTTTGTGAGTGTACAGATGTTAAGCTACAAAACATGTCGATAAAATGGCAAGGGGTAGCTTAAAAAAGGATTCAGGCTGGAATGGAATGGTTCAGACCAGCCTACAACTGGCTACTGCATAAAGGCTGTATTTTCGTGGACAAGAGATTGATATGAACATTTCCTGTAGCCCTCAGCTGTGACTCCTGGACTGTAATTTGCTCTTCATGGTAATGCAGCCATTTTTCCTGCAGAAAGGTTAAGCTGATCTGGTCAAAAACACTGTATTCAAAGGGCCTAATGTATAAATCTGAAGTTGTTGTCTTCATTTGCTCTTCAACCTGTGGGACACAGATCCAGGATGGATCCAACTTGGTCGCATTTCTTCAGCATCTGATCCGAGCTCCAAGCTCCTCCACCCCTACCCATAACACCTGTCTCCTTCCTCCCTTCAGATCTCGTTTGCCATGCTCGTGTAACCACCGTGATCCATTGCTCTAAACTATTTTGGGTAAGTGCATTTAAATTTCTGCATTAGATCTTCTTTCCATCTAAAAATTCTCTCTCTCTTTTCCTATCACTTCCCCTTCTGTGTTTTGTGTCGCTTTATTAAAAAATAAAAAAAAAACTCTTCTTGCTGTTTTTTCTCTAGGAGTGTGTGTGTTTTTTTCTTCAGTTTGGGCCTCTCTCTCTTGATCACGTTAGAGACTCCTGAACTTGGCTTTCGCAAATGCATGAAGTGTGGCCATTAGCTTTCCCCAGCTGATGGCCACAATCTGTGTGTTCTTTGTTTAGGGCTTGCCTATCTTCATTCCTTCCTGCTCGATCTGCACAGGGTTCAGTCTCTGCCCATTGATTGATAGGGGGAATAAACTTATTCTCAAAGGCCTTCTCCCTCCACCTACCACAGGGGCCCAGGCCACCCCATCTACATCAACCCCAGCTACTACTTCTATCTCCGCCCTGGCCTCTGGGTCTTCACCTCCTGCTAAGAGGATCAGGGATGGGGATAAACACAAACACAGAGACAGGCCGAGGAAGTGGTCCCCCGACTGATCTCCTTCAGCAGAACCACCAATCATGCTCTGCTCAGCTCTGAGTATTGGGTCTCCCTGACTCCCTTCCCCTCGTTTCTCTCCGGAGCCACTCCCTGGCATTGGCGTCACTTCACTGTGTCTCTAAGCTGGTGTTAGTGGCCTCTTCCTCCAGATCCACTTGCAACCTTTCCGAAGTCAAGGTGGACAGGATGATGCAGAGATTCATCTGCACAAAGACACAGATGGGAGTCTTGCCTTCCCCCTCTCCCTCCAAAGTGGGGGGCATGCAGTCCGCCTTCATCCCGATTATTCCTCCGATCTGACCCCCATTTTTGGAGGCCTCAGATCCACGGACCCTCAGCATCGAGGGATCTGCGCCGACTGTACCTGGTACCTTGAATGCCAGTCATTACCTTGAGCAGGTTGGATCCAATGAGCTCGGAGCATCTGGCTCTCACAGCCATAGACTCAGTATTGGATCCAAGGGGATGGTTTCGGCTCCAAGCTTTTCAGAGCAGAGCCTTCCAATCGGAGTCTTGGCTCCTGGAGGTTCGGTTCTGGCTCCCCCATTGATCCAGAGGATTACGGACCCGTTCGAAGCCCCAACACAGGCAGTTTGGTCTCCTTTGGCCTTTGACGTGGTGGAGAGGTTTCTCTTGATCATAACCAGACTCTTGACGATCTCGTCCTCAGAATCTTTCCTGGCTCCCTCTGTTTCTGGTTTGGATTCTGACATCCTACTACTTACAGGTTCATAGGTAGGTACTAGGCTATCTGTCCAAGGGCAATAATAAGCCTAGCCAGAGTGTGTCAGCTTTCACTGCCCCATTGATTAATTAACTGATCCTCTGTCAAGCAGAGCCAATGAAGTGATGCCAGGGGTGTATTTTCTGTTACCCATCCACTCGTCAAGGTTTCTCTTGAAGAGTGTTAGTGAGGGGCTCTGCCTAATGTAGTTTGGAATTTTGTTCCAAAGCATGGGGAGTCTCTGTGACAGGAATCTATCCCTCCAGCATGTTCTATTTATTGTTGTGGCAAGGTTTAGCTCACTAGAGCATGTGGCTCGCAGTGACTTGGATTTCTTTAGGTGGAGCATGTCCATCAATTCTGAGTTGGACATGGCTTTGTAAGTCAGGCAGAGATCACCTCTGAGTAAGTGATATGCCACTGAGTACAGCCAGAGTTTTTTCAGTCGGGCTTCATAGGAAATATGTTTGAGGCCAGTAATCCTCTTGGTGAGTTACTTTTGTGGTCTCTCCAGCTGTTGGAAGTGTCTTGTGAGGTACATCCCAAATGGGGCATTGTACTCTATGATGGGTCTGATGAGTGTCGAGTAGAGGGGCACTATAACCTCTTTATTTCTAGATGCAAACCCTTTAGTAATTAGATGGACCACATAGAAGGTTTTCCTAACTACTTTCGTAATATGATTGTCAAAGGAGAGATTACTATCTACCTGGGTCCCCAGATCTCTTATTACCTCTTCTGTATTAAGGGGGCTGCCACCTATGTGGTAATTCCTGGGTGTTTTGTTCTTCCCAAACGGGATGACTATGCATTTTTTTGAATTTAGCTTGGGGCCATGACTTTGACACCAGGTGTCCTCCTCAGTAAGGCTCTTTTGGAGGATGCCCGTGTCAGCCAGAGAGTCAATTATGGCTCCCAGTTTGCAGTCATCAGTGAACTTGGTTAGTCATGGTCCTCCTGTGTTTGCCTGTACTTCTGAGTAGTATATGCAGAACAGTAGGGGTCCCAGGACTGAGCCTTTCAGGACAGCATTTGTGACTGGTTTAGAGTCGGACCTGGAGCCCGCTATTTTTACTGTGTGAGCTCTGTCTGTAAGCCAGTTGGCAACCCATCTCATGACGTAATTGTTTATGTTCAGGCCGGTGAGTTTTTCTATAATTCCTGAGTGGGGAATGGTGTCGAAAGCCTTGGCGAGGTCAAGGTAGGCTGTGTGAACAACCTTTCCCTCATCTATGGCCTTGGTGACTGTCTCGAAGAAGTCAACCAGGTTTAGTAAGCATGATCTACCCTTAAAGCCAAACAGGGTCGGGTCAATTGTTTGGATGTTCCCAATGTCTTTTTAATGAGTTCCATGATGATACGCTCCATAGCCTTGCAGACCAGGCTAGTCAGGCTTATGGGGCGATAATTACCACTGTCAGTTGTGGCCCCTCCTTTGTGGAGTTGAATAACTGTTGCTGAGTGCCATTCTATGGGAACATAGCCTGTGGAGAGGCTGAGGTTGAACAGCGTATTTAGGTAGGGGGTTAGTGTGTTCTGTAGTTCATGCAAGTCGCAGCCTGGGACACCATCTGGCTACACTGACGCTGTGTTTTTGGCTTTTGAAAGGGCTATTTTCACCTGTGCGTCGTGATTTCCAGGACACTACACTTTTCCGGTATTGTTGTGGGCCCTTTTGAGGGTGAGAGGGGGTGAACTTTGCACTGAAGCTATCTGCCAGGATGTCGGCAATATTAGTAGGTTCATTATATTTTGAGCTATTTTGCACTAGTTCAGTGTATATCTGCGAGTTGCCACTTAGATTTTTAACATAGCTAAAGAAGGCTTTGTGGTTATCTTTTGAATCCTTGGCTATTTGTCTTTCCAAGTTAGCCTTGGATGATTTTATGATGGACCTTAGTTTCTTACTGATACTGATCAGGGATGTCTTTCCTTCTTGGGATTTGCTTTTTTTCTGAACTAGTTTCCTCCTTCTTATTGTATAGCCTGTTTATGGCGGAGGTCCACCAGACTGGTTTCCTTCCCTTAGAGGAGTGAGTCTTGGTTTTGCTAGGGATGGCACAATCCATGCATGCTTGTAGGTGCTCATAGAGTGCATTTGTAAAAGTTTCTGCATCTTGGGCAGCGTTATCCTTTAGCGTAGGGGCTGTGAAACTTACCGCCTCTGTCTTAAGTAAGGTGAAGTTTGCTTTAGAAACATTTTTTACTGTGGTTTCCTTAGTTGGAGGTGGTGGTGGGGTGTGGACATCCAGAGTGATTAGTTTATGGTCTGATCTAACCAGTGACGGGTTGACCTCTGATGTGGAACACCCGTCGCCCATGTTGGTGATGACCAGGTCCAGTATGTTTTCACCTCTGGTAGGGGAGTTTACCAGCTGATTCAGGGTGTTTGAGTTGATGAATTCCAGGAAGCGCTGGGCCTGGGAGTTTCTACTCAAGTAGTTTTCCCACTTAATGATAGGGTAATTGAAATCGCCCAATATCAGGGTGTTTGGAAAGACCTTCATGTTTTCCAGTGTCTCCAGAAAGGCAGAGTGGTGGTCCTGGGTCATGGAGGGTGATTTGTAGCTGGCCACAATTTGCATTGCAGATTTGCCCAATGTTAGTTGCACATGGATGATCTCAGAGGTATCATGCTGCTCTACTAACCTGGAGGAGTAGGTATCCTTGAGGAATATGGATACACCCCCTCCTTTTGTGTTTCGGTCCGTGTTCTGTGGCCGAAACATGTGGTATGAGTTGTAGCCCGATAGTGCTGGGGTGCTCTCTGGAGCCTTAAACCAGGTTTCAGTTACTGCACAGAAGTCGATGTTCTCCATACTGAGGAGTGCTTCGAGTGCGTGCATTTTGAGATTTAACCCCCTGGCATTGAGTACCATAACCCTCAGTTTTTTTGTTAATTGCGCTGTTTACGGAGGTGGGTTTGACTTTTGAGCCTTGCCTAAAAAAGGCACTATGGGGGCAGCAAGAGCCTTGGCCAGTATTCGAAAGCCTAGGGGTGACAGGTGCAAGCCATCTTTTGTGAAGCAAAGCGGCTTGTCGAGCATGTCGTCCCAGGCTGACAGACACTGGATCCCCTTTGAATGACACCAGAAGCTTAGCCAATTGTTGAAATTGATCATTTTTTTCTTTATATTGAGGTATAATTCTTGGTGAGGGCAGGATGCTACTCAGGGTCAGGTTCATACCAGCCTGGGCTACATTATCAGAGAGCTCTTCCGTGTCTCTCTTCATGTAGTCCAGGGAGGTACATCTCAGGTCATTCACACCAACATGAACAATGACAGAGTCATATTTTTATTTTGTCTGGTGTGACCAGAGTGCTTGTGTTATGTGGCGGATTCTGGCTCCCAACAGGCAGCAAACAGTAACCTTCTGCTTGTCCAGCCTAGTGAGTGGGATGTCAATGTGCCTGACTATAGAGTCACCTATTACTAGTGTGTTAGGTATGTTATTTTGCCTTAAGGGCTGTGATTGTGTGGCACACTGACTTTGTGCTTTATGTGTTGTCTGGTTTGTGACGGGAGGTGCAAGTTGTTTGGGTGTCTGCTTTGGAGGTCTCTGATGCTTTTGCAGGTTTTTAATTAGAGCCTCCGAGTATGATTTTGTGTATTTATGTGTATTTTTTGCCAGTGCTAGTTTAGTAGGTCTATGTGTGGCTGGAGATGTGGTGCAAGTGTTAACCTTCTCCTCTTGACTGTCTTTTCCAGTCTTGGGTGGAGACAGCTTAGCCTCCAGTTTGGCTGTATAATTGCATCTCTCGCATATGTTAGTGTTTTGTGGTAGGAGGAGAGGGTTGTCTGTGTACATGAGGCAGTTGTAACATTGCCTCAGGATACCCAGATTCACCAGCTGGACTGGAGAGTACACCTGAAATTGCCCTTTGGTCATGCCTGAATAGTAGGGTGAGCTGCTTAGTCACTTGCTTAGAGAGGGGTGAATAAAGAGCCTTGCCCTGCTGGGCAATCAAGTGTCAGGGTATATTACTGCTTGCTATTAGGTCTGAGCAAGTGCTGGGCTGTAGGATGCTTTTTGAGTGCTTAGTCTGAGAGTTAGACTAGTTTCATGGGAAAAACTGAAGAGGAGACTTAGTGGAGCCAGGAATAATTTAACCCTAGCTAACCGGCACTGCCTAGGGTACAAAACCATGCAAAAGCGATTTTTATACCAGGGAAATGCAAGAGATGGAAATTAGCCCAAAATTGCCAATAAGCTACTAACTTCTGGCTGGAACCACTCCTCCAGGGACAGATAAGCTGCTCAAAGCTCCACTCTCTCACAAGTGAACAGCGAAACTTCCTTCTATCCAAGTAAGGTATGGGCAACTCAAACTTGTAACACAGCCCTGAATTCAGCACTAGCCTGAAAACTGGAGTATACTAGCTTAGAAAGGCAGGAAACAAGGAATTTTTTTTTAAAGATAAGGCAAAAACAGTAAAAAAATACACTTAAAACAGCTTTAAACGACTACAAATGATCAGAAAAGGCTATCACACTTTAGTGTGCACCCTACAATGGTTAAATTATTTAAACAAAAAAATGACTTTTTAAAAGTGCAGGCAGTCAAATAAGTACAATATGTGAAAAAACAAGCTTTTGAATCACAATAAATGCTGGAAAATCAGCGTTTAGGCAGAAAACAGCTAAGTACAGTAAGAAAGTACAGAAAACGGATACTTAATCACTCCAAAGTCTCTCGTCTAAGCTAGAAGGCTTGTATCAGTTTAAGGCTTTCTAGTGCTTCCCAGTAGGTTAGTTACAGGAAAGATGGGAAACAAGCACAGATGTGGTCTTTTAAACCAGAAAGCTGAGAGAGATGGACAAACTGTCCAAATGGTCAATAAACTGCAATTTCTGGGCCAAGAACCACTCCTCTTGTGGTAGACAGACTACCTAGTGCTTATCACTCCCATTGATAAGCTAGAAGGCTTTTTCCAAAACAGAAAGGCTTGCAGGTCTCAGAAGCTTACCAACAGTCCTGGATACAGCAACCCTGTATCTGGACTAGGCTAGTTACAGGAAAGGTGGGAAACACGCGCAAGTGTGGCTTTTAAACCAGAAAGTTGAAAGAGATGGAAAAAAACTGCCCAGACAGCCATTAGCTACAATTTCTGGGACAGGAATCACTCCTCTTGTGGTAGATAGGCTACCTAATGTTTACCACTCTCACTGATAAGCTAGAAGGCTTCCCTCCAGCACAGAAAGGCTTTGAGGGCTCAAAAGCTTACTAACAATCCTAGATACAGCAACTCTGTAACCGGACTAAGCTAGTTATAGGAAAGGCGGGAAACAGGCGCAAGTGCGGCTTTCAAACCAGAAAGTTGAAAGAGATGGAAAAAAACTGCTCAAGGCTTGGGGGCTCAGAAGCTTACAGAGGGTCCTGGATACAGCAAATCTGTACCTGGACTAGACTAGTAACAGGAAAGGCAGGAAAAGTGTGAAAACACAGGCTTATAAATCAGAAGGTTGAAAGAGATGGAAAAGCTTCCCTAACAGCCAATAAACTATAATTTCTGGGAAAGAAACCACTCCCTCCTGTGGTAGATAGGTTACCTAGTGCTTACCACTCCCACTGATAAGCTAGAAGGCTTCTCTCTAACACAGAAGGGCTTTGGGGGGCTCAGAAGCTTACCAACAGTCCTGGATACAGCAAATCTGTACCTGGACTACACTAGTTACAGGAAAGGCGGGGACCAAACGCAAACACGGGCTTTTAAACCAGAAAGTAGAAAGATATGGAAAAACTGCCCAAACAGCCAATAAACTACAATTTCTGGGCCAAAACCCACTCTTCCCATGGTAGATAGGCTACCTAGTGCTTACCACTCCCACTGATAAGCTAGAAGGCTTCCCTCTAACAGAGAAACACGTGGGAGGCTCAGAATCTTACCAACAGTCCTAGACACAGCAAGTCTGTATCTGGACTAGTCCAGTTACAGGAAAGGCAGGAAACAAGCTTGGAATTTTTTTTTTTTATTATTACAGAAAAGCAGCTAAAACAGCAGTAAATACAACTCAAATTACAGTGCAGGCTAGCACACGAGTGTGTAACAATATTACGGCAAATACAGTTTAAATAAATGCAATTAAATTAACAAATGACTAAAAAACAAGTGGAGAAGACAGTAAATTAGAAGGCTACTAACAAGCAGTGATAAGTGCAGAGTAAGAGCGACTGAATAGATAACAGTACGCAGAACAGCAACTAAGACAGTTACAGTAAGAGCAGCTGAATAAAATATGGATATATTTTATTTATTTATTTATTTTGAGGGAGGGAACAGAGCAAGATTAAGAGGCTACAGGGGTTGTGCTTCCCAAATGCTCTCTTTGTACACAGTAGGAGTGCCTGAAATCAGAATATGATCTCACTGCACTCAATTGAGTGAGCAAACGAGATGGGCCCAGGAGGAGTATCCAAACACAAATTTACAAGAGGGTCGGGCAATTTTAAAGCCACCAACATTAACACCAGAACAAGAACAGGAAGAGTGGGTGATTAACTAGCTGTAGACACACAGCCACAACTTTCAGTTGAGGTAATATTCAGTGAGAAACACAAATAAATAAACTAAATGCAGTACTATATAATAAAGAACAGATAAAAGTGTACTTAAATTCACGTATACGTCCAGCTGATTTCAGGTAGATCTTAGCCGGATTAAAGCTCAGATAATAAGCAGAAATAACCCAAAATGTACCACTTATATAAGGCAGGACAGGATATCAGTGATGAGGTGAAACTACCCCCACTGCTATCAATGGCTACACAGAAATTCTAACAAGTACTCTGGAGAGACACAGCCACAACTTTCACTTGAGTTAATATTCAGTGAGAAACACAAATAAATTAAATGCAGAAATATATGAAAAAGAACAGATAAAAGTGTACTTAAATTCACTTATACGTCCAGTTGATTTCAGGTAGATCTTAGCTGGAGCAAAGCTCAGGCAATAAGCAGAAATAACCCAAAATGTACCACTTATATAAGGCAGGACAGAATATCAGTGATGAGGTGAAACTACCCCCACTGCTATCAATGGCTACACAGACATTCTAACAAGTACTCTGTAGAGACACAACCACAACTTTCAGTTGAGTTAATATTCAGTGAGAAACACAAATAAATAAATTAAATGCAGAACTACATGAAAAACAGAACATAAAAGTATACTTAAATTCACTTATATGTCCAGTTGATTTTAGGTAGATCTTAGCCAGAGCAAAACTTCAGGGACAGCCTGCTGCCTCTCTGCCAAGGGAGCTCCCACACTGGAGTAGCTGGATGTTTGTGAGTACTTCCCACATACCCCCCCTGAGGAGGTTGCTCAAAAACATATTTTCAAAAGAGCACTCAAGACTCCCCACCATAGTCTCTCATGTAGGGCACCAACCGGAGGAAGGGGAGGGTTCCCCCCAATCACCCCCACAGGATGTCTCACTTGAAGACATCATGGAGATCCTGCGAAAGCACAGGGGGTGGTCTGTCCAAAAATACAACCCTGACAAGTCAGTCTTCCTGGAAGCATTTGCACAGGACCCTCTAATTCCTCAGTGTCCCCTCCCATGGATCCTCTGGTGGACCTTGTGGCATTTTGGGCATGGAAGGAGCCTGACATGGTGGAGCCTATCCTCAAGTGCCGCAATAAGGTTCTCAGTGTCCCCACAGACAAACCATATTGGTCAAAGGGACCCTCTGTTGATGCCATGGTGGTGGCAGCGGCCACCAAGAAGGAGCTTGCACAGGATAGCTCTATGGTCCACCTGCCACACCAAGAGTCTAGGACTTTGTACCGCTTTGGGAAGCACGCCTATGCTTCAGCCATGCTCTCTCTGTATGCGCTGAACTATATAGCACATGTTATTAGGCTTCAGCAAGACCTGGTGAAGGAGGTCACCGAGTCAACCCCACAGTCCATGTTGGCAGAGGATAAGGTTTCCCTCTCGAATGGCCACCCTCACCACTATTGCCAATACCTCTATGCGACTTCTATCTCATGCTACTGAGGGTGCTGCTAGAGCTGAGGGAACAGGCGTTGCCATCAGCATCGCACCTGGCTCTGACTATGTACCTTCTCAGAGCCCTTCAATGCACCTTTTACAAATACCCTGGAACAATGGTTCCACAGCCTTTGGAAAAACAGTAGGTGACACACTGGTCCAGGGCAAGAAGGATGGGAAGACTCTGTCTGCTGGCGGAATCTGCTTCTCAACCCTTCAATGATTCTTCTCCAGGAATCAGCAGGGGTGAAGAAGATGTGGTTCTGAAAGTCTCAGTATTATTCCCAGGATGCTCAGGACTCACCCTCCCCCACAGACAGAGGGGGATTCAACAGATGCTGCCCTCATGGCAGAGGGGGCCCGAGGTAAGTACAGTTGTGTACACTAACCATAAATGTAGATGTTCGAGTGTATTCACTGTTGCAGTCATCATACTTGGGTTATCCCTGCCAGGGTAGCCCTCGGCCAGCCCGAATACAAGAGACTTAGTATTTCTGCATCGGTTGCTGTCGCTTGAAGACTGACGTCAGGTCATCAGTAGTATAAAGTAAGGCAGCCGATGCCATTAAATCAGTTTTTCTTGCCCTAACCTGTCAGGAGCCCCCAAGTAGGAGGCCAGGGTCTGGTGGAAGAAACCCCACCAGTGGAAAATAAATACCAAAATGTCCCTTGTAAGTTAAGGAGAATCACAAGTTAGAATGGTAATAAAAGGAGAAAGAGAAGGGGGGTGGAGGCAGGGAAACCAGGACTGCAACAGTGAATACACTCGAACATCTACATTTATGGTAAGTGTACACAAATGTACTATGTTCTTTGTGTTTCACTGTTGCAGTCATCACATTTGGGTTGATTCCCAAAGCTGAGGAAAAGGGTGGAGGCAGTCAGTGCAACTAGGAGCTGGTTAGGATGCCCTGCAAGACTGCAGAGGCAAACCCTGCCCTGGATTTGGAGAAGAGAGGTAGATGGTAATGCTTCGTAAAAGTGTGAACAGATGTCCAGGTGGCAGCCTCCAGGATATCCCTAGTGGACTCCTCTGAGGGAGGCTGTTCTGGTGGAGTGTGTCCTGCCCACTTGGGGGAGGCTTTCCATGGTGTTTGTAGCAGAAATTGATGCAGTGTGCTATCCATTTTGAAATGGTTTGTTTGGAGATGGCTTTGCCTTCTGCCCCTGGAGCAAAGCTAACCAGCAGTTAATCAGACTTTCTGAAGGATTTATCCCTGTCTAGATAGAATCTGAGCTGTCTGTGCACATCTAGAGAGTGAAAAATCCTTTCTCCCTTGTTCTGGTGATTGGGAAAAAAGGTGGGCAAATGAATGGCTTGGTTGAGAGCCACACTGGAAACCACTTTGGGCATGAAGGATGGGTTTGTTCTGAGGGATACCCTGTCTGCATAGAAGATGATGAAGGGTTCCAGAGCCATGAGTGCTTGCAGCTCAGAGACTCTTCTGGCTGAAGTGATGGCCAGAAGGAATGCTGTTTTCCAGGAGAGAAATTTTAGCTCTGCAGAAGAAGCTGGTTTGAAAGGGGGGTAGGGTGAGCTTTTCCAAAACAAAGTTAAGGTCCCAAGCTGGTGCTGGTGCCCTTCTGGGTGGCCTCAAGTTGCTAGCACCTCTGAGTAACTGTGTGATCAAAGAGTGTGATAAAAGGGGGGTGCTCAGTGGAAAATGAGCAGAAATAGCAGAGGCATGAATTTTTATAGAGGAGAAAGAGAGGCTACTGTGTAGTAGGTCAACTAGGTAATCCAGGATGAGAGGGAGGGAGGGTTGTGCCGTGTTGGCACCCTTAGCCTGGACCCAGGTACAGAACCTTTTCCATTTGTCAGCATAAGACTTTCTGGTGCTAGGACATTTGGCCTCATGGATAACATCTAGAACCTGTTTACTGGGGATGGAACATTGGTTTGGGTTAGGGAATAAGCCAAGTTGCCAAATTTAGGGTCTGCAATTGGGGATGCATGAATTCCCCTTCCTTCTAGGTCAGGAGGTTTGGAATCTGAGGAAGATGCCATAGGGGTAGCGGGGACAGGCTGCACAGCAAGGGGTACAAGTGCTGCCAGGGCTAGTCTGGAGCTATAAGAATGGTCCTTGGTTTTTTCCTCCCTTATTTTGAGCAGCACCCTGGGGATAAGAGGGAGGGAAAGAAAGGCATAGACAGACAGACTGACCCAGGGGAAGAGCAGGGCATCCACTTTCCAAGCCATGCAGTGATGCTCCCTGGTGCAGAATTTGCTGAGCTGATGGTTGGTGTGGGAGGCAAAGAGGTCTACCTTCGGGGTTCCCCATTTCTGAGTTATTAGGGTGAAGGTACTTCTGTTGAGTTGCCACTTGTGGGGGTCCAGAAGATTTCTGCTTAATTGGTCTGCCAGAGAGTTGAGGGAGTCTGGTAGGAATTGTGCTAACAGGAGTAGTTCCATGGCAGAGGCTGTGTGCCAAAGGGTCATGGCCAGCCTGCATAGAGGGTAGGGGTGAGTCCCTCCCTGTTTGTTGACGTACCACATCACAGTGGTGTCTGTTTTGATCAGGAGAGCCCCTGGAGAGAGAAGGGGTTTGAAAGCTATCAAGGCATGCTGCACAGCCATCATCTCTTTTTGACTGATGTGCAGAGGGATTTGCTGTGGGCTCCATTGGCCCTTTATGTACCTTCCCATCCAGGTGTGCACCTCAAGCGTAGTCTTGATGCATCTGTGGTGAGGGTCTAGGCAGTGGGGGGGGGGCATTCCCCTGTTGTAGGAGCATGCTGTTGCCCACCAAAGAAAATCTTTTCTGAGGCAAGAAATTAGAGGTAGAAGAGTTTCCAGGTCTTGAGAGTATTGGCACCAAAGGCTCTTTAGGTACCAATGAAGTTTCCTCATATGCAGTCTGGCATATGGCATGAGTAGTATGCAAGATGCCATGAACCCCAGAGCTTGTAGTATCTTCTTTGCAGTTAGTTGGAGCCTGGTGGCTAGTTGACAGAAGTAGCTTGTCAGGAAAATTTGTTTCTCTGGAGTAAGGAATGCCATCTAAGATGCTG
This sequence comes from Protopterus annectens, assembly GCF_019279795.1. Classification (NCBI taxonomy): domain Eukaryota; kingdom Metazoa; phylum Chordata; order Ceratodontiformes; family Protopteridae; genus Protopterus; species Protopterus annectens. The sequence continues at coordinate 138,054,320 of NC_056743.1, read as the reverse complement.
TGTCCAGACTTGCTCCCAGGAAGATTATCCTTTGGGTGGGCACCTGTTTGGATTTCTTTTTGTTGATTGTGTACCCTAGGGAGGTTAGAAGGGTTTTTACAAAGGCCAGGTGCTTGAGCAGCTTTTCCTAGCTGTCTGCCTGAATAAACAGTCGTCTGAATATTTCTTTGTCAGCGGAAGGCAATGGCTGGAGCCAGACATATTGTGATAATTCTGGGAGCAGTAGATAAGCCAAAGGGAAGAGCAGAGAACTGAAAGTGTTGAGATCCTGCCCTGAAGCGGAGATATTTCCTGCATGATTCCCTGACAGAAATGTGGAGGTAGGCCTCTTTTAGATCTAGGGTGGCTAGCCAATCGTCCTTGGAGACCATGGATAGCAGCAGCTGGAGGGCGAGCATTTTGAACTCTGAGATCACCAAGAAGGTGTTTAGAATACACAGATTGAGGATAGGGTGACAGGTGCCCTCTTTTCTGGGCACCAGAAATAGTCTGGAGTAGACACCTTGGCCTATCTGTTCTGCAGGAACGTGCTCTATTGCCCTCATAGAGAGCAGGAAAAGGATTTGCTTTTGAGCCTCTGCCCACTGATTTGGTAGTAGATCTGGGAACCCTTTTGGGGTTGGAAGGGTGTGGAAGGAAAGTCTGTATCCCGGAGACATGATTTTCAGAACCCATTGGTCCTTGGTAATACTGGTCTAGGTGCTTGAGTGAAAGGAGAGTTTTCCTCCTAGGGGTCAGTGAAGGTGAGCAGAGGGAGGGGGTGGGAGAAGTGAGTCATTGTGAATTCTTACCATAAGTGGGTGGCTAAGAACTCCCTGGTTTTGAAGTGGAGGTAGTCCACTGCTTAGATCTCTGCATTCCCTGGGTCTGCTGTCTGGGGGGGGTCTGCTAGGCCTGTTTACTGGGAGGTGGAAAGGACCAGTGTTTGGAAGGGCAATGCCTGATGAACCTAGGGGGCTGGACCTGCAAGAAATCCTTAACAGTTTGCATAGATATTGCTTTTTCTTCCATCTTTTTTAAGACCTCTTCTGCCTTAGTGCCAAATAAGGTATCTTTGTGCAAGGGGGCATCCAACAATTTAGATTTGACATGGTCTGGCAGGGGATGTTCTTTAAGCCATGCATGCCTTCTAATTGCAGATCCAGTGACTGCTGCCCTGCAAGAAGTTTCTAGGGCACAAAAACCACAGTGCAAGGTGTGTTTAGTAACTTGACTTGCAGAATACATTAACTCTTGTAAATCTTTAGATTCTGTCCAAGCAGGAAAGGAAGACATTTTTTGTTTTAGGAGTTCCAGGGTATGTTGCTGATATTTCAGCATATGGAATTGACAATTTAATGCCCTGATAGCAAGAGTAGCCGAGTTGTATACTTTTTAACCCCATCTGTCCAGTGCTCGGGAATCCCTGTCTGAGGGGGTGGGATTCTTAGCCGAGGTTGCTTCAATCCCTTTTGGCCCTTGAGAAAAGACTTCAGGGTCAGCTGCAGGATTTCTAAAAAGATATTTGTGTGAGTCAGGGCAACTGTCTAGTTTTTTGGGAGCAGGAGGAAGGACATAAGGAGTCAAGCTGGATTTGAGGAAACATCCTCCACAAGATCCAGGACTGGGGGATGGCTAAGGGTCTGTGTTGTGGAAGATCTAGGAATTTCCTGCGTCTCTTTTTAGACCGAGGGTAGTCCTGACTCTCCCATTGTAAATGCTCCCTTAAGGTATGCAGGGTTTCCTCAAAGGAAAAATCCTCTGGGTGAGAGGCTGAAAGAATGGAATCCTCTGCATCAGAATCATCATAAGTGGAGAGGGGTTGCATGTCATCATATTCAGATGCATCAGATTCATCTGACTCTTGTTCAGACAAAACTACTGGAGACAGATCTCTTTTCCTTTTGGAGGGGGTAGCTTGCCTTTCCCTGATTAGCATGATAAGGACTTCCACCATTTTGAGCATTTGAGATTGAGGCAAGGTAGCAGGTGCCCGAGAGTGGGCCGTCAGTTTCTTGGGTTTGGTTCGTACCCTGGGTCTAAGAAACTCGGTAGTCTTAGAAAGAATGGTAGTCGTGAAAGAAGACGTCGGTTTGTGTCAAGATTCGGTAGTGGGAAGGACTTCCTCGGAAGCTGGTGACTGCTCAGCGTCTCCGGACCCATCCAAGGTTGAGACGACCGCACGCTCCTTAGTCAAAGAACAGTTTTGTGGCATAGCAGACTCCAAAAGGGTCTTGGTAGCGGCCTGCGAATCAACAGAAGCAGGCATCAGGGGCTGGGAAAGCACCTCACTGAGTACCTCAGAACTGACGACCAGCTTAACAGAAGCATCATCAATAGGTTTGGACCTGTGCGGTCTGTCTCTGTCTTTATCTTTACATTTTTTCAGAAGATCTGCTGTTGGATGGCTTACAGAAGCCATATTGGAGTTCGAGGACTGCAAGCAAAACAATCTGGCTACAATAAGGGCCCAACGACAGATAGTTCTGGTGTTGAACAAAGCACAGAAGCAATGACGAGGGACATCGTGGTCTGGGCCTAAACAAGTCACACAGTAAGAGTGGAAGTCTCGGTGAGGTATTTGTTTTCCACAAGTGAGACAATTATTAACTTTTTCTGACATTGGTTAGTGCAAGAAAAAAGGATCCCCAACGGGGTACTTAGCTTTAGAAGTCTTCAGCTTCAATTCGGTAGACGAAATTCAGGTAGCGGCCAACTGGCACTCATGTGAACTGCTTCTACTTCGGGCTCCATGGCAAGAAAGACTGATGTAATGGTGTTGGCTGCCTTACTTTATACTACTGATGACCTGACATCACTCTTCAAGCAACACCAACCGATGCAGAAATACTAAGTCTCTGGTATTCGGGCCGGCTGAGGCCTACCCTGGCAGGGATAACCCAAATGTGATGACTGCAACAGTGAAATACATCCAAGAGTCTTGGGATTCATTCTTGGACAGGCCTGCGCAGCAGCCCTGAAGGGTTGCCCAGCTGCTCGTCTCTGGAGGCAGTTGAGGATAGACTATCACTACATCCAACAGCCTGGGAATCAATTACCGACAATAAATGGGTGTTAAGCATCATATCCAGAGGATATTCAATCCCTTTCTATCAAAGGCCAATTCATGCCAAGTCCCTCCCAGACATTCCACCCAAACAAAGGGATGCAGCATCACAGGAAGTCTCTAAGCTGCTAGAAAAATGTGTCATCCAACTTGTCCCTCCCAGACCAGTCCAGATTAAGCATCTATTCCAGGTTCTTTTTGGTGCCATAGAAAATGGACATAAGGCCAATTCTGGATCTCCCTACCCTGAATCTATCAGCTGCCAAGATGAAATTCCATTTAATCACACTCCAATCTATCCTGCCCTTCTTGCAGGAGAATGACTGGATGTGCTCAATAGACCTTCAAGATGCATACTATCACATCAAAATGGACAGACTCTCTCGAAGGTTTCTCCTCTTCCAGCTGGGGGCCAATCATTACCAATTCAGAGCACTATCCTTTGGTCTCAACACAGCCCCCAGGGTGTTCACCAAAGTAATATCTGTGGTAGCAGCTCACCTGTGGCTACAGAACTTTCAGGTTTTCCCTTACCTGGACAACTGGCTCCTCTCCGCCTCTTCTAAGTATCAACTCTGCCAAGCCCGGGACTTTCTCATCAAAACAACCCACCAGTTGGGCATTACCATCAATCTCAACAAACCTCTGTTACAACTGGTTCAAGTTCTGGATATCATTGGAGCCTGGTTGGACACCATTCAGACCAAGGCTTTCCTGACACCGACAGACTTCACATCCTCAGACATCATGTCTTGCAAATTTTTCAAATTCCATCTCCTCCAGTGGAGCTGTTTTTTTGGGCACTGGGATCTATGGCGGCCACGATCACCCTCGTCCTCACAGCTGGATTACACGAGGGTGCTCCAATGGATTCTGGTGGTCCAGCGGTCCTTTCTGGATCTACCACTGTCACATCCTATTTGTCTATTCTGGGCATGCAAAGATTCTCTTCTTTGGTGAATTCAGTCCTAAGAACTTTATTCTCCCCACCCCTCTACCATGGTGACCATGGACGCCTCCCTGCTCGGGTTGGGGGGGCATTGCTTGGGATGGACAGTTCAAGGCACGTGGTCTTCTTTGGAGACCCAGTTGCATATTAAGGTCCTGGAGATGACGGTGGTGCTATTGGTGTTGCAAGCTCTTCATGCCCATATTCCCCTAGGGATAACTGCCATCCAGACAGGTCAGTAACCTGGTATATCAACAAATGGGGGGACCAGGTCTTATACCTCTTGCCACAAAACCATGAGATTGTGGGCGTGGGCGATCTTCACTGGTCGTTTTGTGGTGGAAACGCACATTCCAGGGAGGCCCAATATTCTAGCAGACAGGCTAAGCAGGTCTATCCTGATGCCTTACCTGTGGTCTCTGAATCCTTCAGTAGCGAAGAAGATCATTCTAAGGTGGGGTCAAGCCTTGCTGTGATCTCTTCGTCTCTCTTTCCAGTGCGAAGTGCAGTGAGTTTTCTGCTCTGAACCCCCCTCCAGGGGAGCTCCCCAGAGACTCTATAGTTCATGCTTGGCCCTCTGGACTTCTCTATGCTTATCCTCCTCTTTCCCTTATTTCAAAACTCATTCAGAAAGCTCAACAGCTGGGGAACTCAGTCATCATCAATGCCCCCTTCTGGCCTCACCAAGTATAGTTCCCTTCTCTGTGGTCTTATGTAGTGTGTCCTCCCTGGATGTTGGTTCTGGTTCCAGGTCTGATCTCACATCCCTCGGGGATCCCACATCCAGATCTGGCCAGTCTGAAGCTCACCGTTTGGCTGCTGCAGTTCCCATGATAGTTAGGACTCCCGGGTTATCTTCTCCAGTTAAGAAGATTTTGGTAGTGGCTCACAGATCATCCACGAGGAAGGTTAATTCCAGGAAGTGGAAGCATTTCTCAATTTGGGTAGCTCAATGGGATTTGGATCCCTTCACTGCTCCAGTTCCTGTTATCTTGGAGTTTATGGCAGGCATTTTTCAGCATGGTGCCAGTTTCTCTACAATTAAAGTTCAATTGGAAGCTATTTCTAATTTCCACATAGGGGGCAATTCAGCTTCTCTAACCTCTTCTAAGTTCTGCAAAGTGTTTCTGAATGATACCTTTCTTCCTAGGCCACTGATCAAAGACCCTATGCCTCCTTGGGACATTACTCTTGTCCTTCAAGCCTTGGTTTCTTCCCCCTTTGCACCTGCTACTTTAGCAGGTCTACAATTCCTGTCTTAGAAGACAGCCTTCCTGACTGCTATTACTTCAGCTGAAAGGGTGTCGGAGCTTCAGGGCTTATCCATTAAGCCCCCCTACATGATCTTCCATAAAGACAGAGTTTCTTTGTGCACTAGTACTTCCTTTTGCCTAAAGTGGCCTCAGATTCAAACATCAATCATGTTATCAACCTCCCTGTCTTCTTTCCAAACTTTCAGAATAAGGGAGAGTATAAATTGCACCTGGTGGATGTTCACAGACAATTACATTTTTACTTACACAGAACGAAGGCCTTCTGCAAGTTTGATCAACTCTGTTTCCTATTCTAATCCCTTTTTAGGGAAGCCTGTATCTAAGGTCACCATTGCTCGTTGGATTTCTCAGTGTATACTCTTGGCATATTCAACCAAAGGATAGTCTCCACCAGGTCAAGTTAAGGTGCATTCTACTAGGTCTATCACTGCTTCACCTACCTTTTGGTCCAGAGTTTCCTTGGATAATATTTGCTCTGCAGCTACCTGGGCATCTTCACATACTTTCATCTCCCATTACAAGTTGGATCTTCTCTCCAGAAGTAGGGCATTCTTTGGCTCTGCCGTGTTATGGAATATCCTTCCATGAGGGTCTCCCAGGTTTGCTAGCTGGGGACTCTGTCCCACAGGTTAAAAAAACAAATAAAGACAACAACTTCAGATAAAGAAGTTATGTACTCACCATAATGTTCCATCTGAGTGGTTGCTGTTCATTTGTCTTCAGACATCCTTCCCCCTGCCTTATATGGACTATGTGGTGGTCTGGCTGGATAAGACATGACCCTTTCCTTGGCATAAACAGTTATTTCTGTTTATACTATATGAGTTTTCTAGTGTCAGGGAGTAAGCCATTGTGTCAGGTCGGGTTGCTATGGGGGGCAGCAAACTCAATCTGAAGGGAGGAAGGAGACAGAGGTATTATGAGTAGGGGAGGAGCTCTGAGCGTGGATCAGATGCGACCGAGTTGGATCCATCCCAGATCCATGTCTCACAGGTTGAAGACAAATGAAAAGCAACAACTCAGATGGAACGTTATAGCGAGTACATAACTTCTTTTTATGTTACATGCTTTTTTCTTTCTAAATGTGGTTCAAAGGATAATGTTCTTGAATGATCACAGATAAGGTAGACATAATAAGAGGGTGCTACTACTCCTATTTAGGACTGTGTTTTAGTCTTTTGTGTGATTCACTGTAACTGTTTATCTTGCCTTATTTGTAAATCCTTTTTTAAAAACATTTTTAGGTAAAAACATATTTTACAAGGTGCGATTATCAAAGACCAGACATTACAAGCCAAATAATAAGCTGAACTCCAAACTAAATTTAAGAAAGCATCTTAGTCACTTAGCTCTGCAGGCAGCAAAATGAAGGAAGATTTTCTAAGTAATTATGTTTGAAGTGCCAATCCTCTAGTCAGGTAAATCTGCTGTGGCAGCTGTGGGCAAATGAACTCTTGAAGACAAGTATAATAACAGAACTGAGGTGCCAAAAGATATAACATCATGAAGTATCTGTTTTGACCGGATATGTTCTTTTACAGTGACGGCCTAGCTGAGATTGCAAGTTTAGAGGTATACAGTTCATCGGCAAGCACTATCAGGCAGAGTGAAGAGGGAACAGTAGAGAGAGTGCCTTAATAGGTGCACATTACGAGAGTGAAGAGGAATGTGAGGGGAAACTGACTTAGTTACAGCAAAATGCAAATCAGTGACTCTGGAGTAGATTGTGCTTTCCTGAGACAGGAAAACAAGTCTTTCTGAGTTGTGTCAGTGATGCTCCCACAAAGATAAGATTAATATGAATCTAGAGAAAATGATTTATGTGATTTGCAGGTTTAAAGTATTGTGATCTAACTTTATATATACAAATTGGATGGCACATTACTCCAGACTTGAGAAAAGGACACTTGGTAGAGTTAAAATTGTATGGTCTGAGAACATGAGGAAGACGTTGATTGTGCTTTTTAAATGAACATTTAGTTTAGCTTGGATTTTGTCCAGCTGGATATTGAACAATGCTAGCTCAAGCCAAGCATGGCTACACAGTTTCACGGGTCCACCAGCATCTGGAGGAAATACTGAGTGACCAGTGAAACAGTATACATTAGCTTTATCGAAGTTAATCTACAGGTCTCTTAACAAATTTAGAGACCCCTTGATGATTGGATGACGATTAGTAGTAGGTAAATGATTTAGTCTGAATAAGACCAAATTACTAGCATAACAGGTTCATAGAAGGTTACTAGGCTAACAGTCCTAGAGCCCTTACAAGCCTAGCCATATTTATCTTGAGTTTTTTCTGATTGTCGATGGTTAGGTGAGTGAAGTTCACAGAGCTAAGGGTCTATGGTAGTTGATACAGACTTCCTCTGTCCAGGAAAAACATGGGCGCTACCCCAAGAGTGAACTTGCAATCATCCATCCATTGATCTAGGTTGTGTTTGAAGAAGGTCATGGAGGGGATCTGTTTCATGTGAATTGGAAGCTTGTTCCAGAGAAGTGGCAGTCTCTCAGAGATGTATCTATCTCTCCAGCATGACCTGTTCATGTCAGAGGCTAGGTTAAAATACCTGGAATGAGTAACCCTCATGTAGTTTGATTTACGAATGTGTACCATTTCCATCAGTGCTGGGTCAGAGACTGCTCTGTAAAAGCCAGGCAAAGGTTTACCCCTTACCAAACTGTAGGACACACAATACAGTGACAGGCCTTTCAGTCTTTCTGTGCAACACTTGTCTTGTGCACACTGTATTTTCTTGGTGAGAAACTTTTGTGGACTCTCCAAGTCTTACAGGTGTCTAGTGAGGTACATGCAAAAGGGAGCACTGTACTTAATTATTTGTCTGATAAGGGCCAAGTGTAATGGAATTTTAACATACTTAGATCTAGATGCAATGCCTTTACTTATAAGATGTGCCACACAGAAGGATTTCCTTACTACTGTGCCTACATGGTGGTCAAAGTTCAGATTGCTAACAACCTGCATACCCAGATCATGTGCCACTGAGTCTACACTTGGGGGTGCTGTCCATAATGTAATTAGCAGGGATGACAGCTTTCCCAAAGGGAATAATAATTTACTTTTTTTGCATTTAGCTTTAATCCATGGCTTTGGTACCAATCATTTGTCTGCGTTTACCCTGTCTGCAGTATATTAACATCATTGGGGAACCCAGTGATTCCACCCAATTTGCAATTGTCAGTGAAGTTGGTCAGCCACAGGCCATCCAAGTCTGCCTGGACTTCTGAGAAATAAATTCAGAACAGTAAGGGGCTCAGCACAGAACCCTGTGGTACGCCACTAGTGAATGGTCTTTTGCTAGAGGTGACGTAACCCGCTTTGACAGTGTGTCCCCTGTTGGTGAGCCAACTGGTTACCCATCTGGTAATGCAGGGGTTAATTCACAATTGAGAGAGTTTCTGTACTATACCTGAGTGCGGGATTGTTTCAAATGCCTTTTCTAGGTCAAGATAGGCAGTATGCACTGTCTTTTCCTCATCCAGAGCCTTGGTGACTCTCTAAGAAGTCAATTATGTTTAACAGGCATGGTCTACCTTTAATGAATCCAAACTGGGTTGGGTACAGAGTTTGGAGATTACCTGTGTCTTTGTTAATGTGGTCCAAATTGACTCTTTCCATGGCCTTGAGATGAGGCTAGTCAAGCTTAGGGGCCTATAATTCCCAGGGTCAGTTGCTGGTCCCCCCTTTGTGCAGAGGGTTTCCTGCTGCTGTCCTCCATTCTGCCAGAACAGAGCCAGTTTGAACACTGCAGTTAAACAGAGATCCAAGTGGGGCTACTAGGTCAATGATTTAAGTTGTATAAAAGGCAACCTGAGATGTTGTCTGGTCCCACTGATGCCACATATTTGGTCTTGGAAAGAGCAGAGATGACCTGCTCTCTTGACATAATAGGCTGAGGAATGGTGGCAGGTATACTTTGGGGGCTGACCAGAAGGGACAGGGGGAGAAGTTTGCTCTAAATCTTTCAACTAGCAGGTTGGCTATTACCTCTGGTTGAGTATGGGTAGTACCACCCACAACCAGTTCAGTGCATAGCTGGGTATTCTCTTTTAGATTTAGGATGAAGTTAAAGAATGCCTTGTAATTATCCTTAGCTAGGGAGAAAATTTCTGTTTCATAATTAGCTTTGGAGGACTTGATCAGATCTACAATTTGTTTGTTTATGTTATATAGGGATTTTTTCTCTGCTGAGTCAGTTCCCTCTTGTTCTTGGAAATTAATTTCTTTCTTTTGTTATACAGCCTGTAGACCTAGGGGTCCACCAAGCTGGCTTGTTTTTTGGAATGACCTGGTTTTAGTCCAGTCAGGTACAGCTGATTCTATACAACTGCTTAAGTGGTTACACATGGCATTGGTGTACACCTCTGCATAGTACTGCATGCTATTTACATTTGAGGGGGCTTTGAAACTTCTTATACCATCACTTAGTAGGAGGTAATTTGTCTTTGAAAAATTCTTAAGAATTTTTGAGCTTGACATGGAGTAACTCAAGAGAGTCAGTGTCCGACCAGTCTCAAGGTGCACTTATCCTTAATGAAGATGGATACACCTCCTCCTCTGGTTCTTTCACGCTCAGTTGGTAGTCTCAATGTCTGGAAGGTATTGTAGCCATACACTGCCAGGGTTTTTCCACACACTTGAACCATGTCTCAGTGACTGCACAGACATCAGCATCTTCCACAGTAAGGAGTGCTTCCAATGAGTGCAGTTTCTTGTTCAAGCTCCTAGCATTATGCAGCATTACCTTGAGTTTATCTAGAGACGATTTTATGTTGGGAGGTTGCTTATTTTGACACTGCCTAAAAAAAGGCTAATGCCTTTTGCCATTATCCAAAAGCCTACAGGAGACCAATGCAGACCATATCTGGTAAAGCTGCATGGCCTGTTGACCATGTCTTTCCATGCTGACAGATATTGGATCCTCTTGGACTGACACCAGAAGCTAAGCCAATTGTTAAAGTCAATGATTTTTTTGTTTGTATTGTGTCATCATCCTGGGAGAAGGTAGAATGCTGCTCACTGCTAGACTTATAACTCCCTGGGACACACAATCTGAGAGCTCAGTCATGTCTCTCTTCATATAGTCCCAGACAGGTATGTCTCAAGTCATTCACCCACACATGGACTATGAAGGAGTCATACCGGTACTTGTGGTTGAGTGACCACAATATCACTTGCAGGTCAATGTTGAATACAGTCTATGATACAATAGCAGAGCTGACCATGTCCTGGCAAAAAAGTATTTTGCTACAGGTGGATGTAAACCATTTTGAAGGTTTGTTAGAATGTATACATCAGCAAAAGAGTCAAATACTTTGGCAAGTGGAGTGGAAAGAACCTCTGTGAGAACATTTCTGTTGAGTGAATGGAAATGTAAAATAAAAGGACAGTAACATTGTGTCATGCTCAGAAACAATGTTGTTCATTTCAGTAACATTGTGTCATGCTCAGAAACAATGTTGTTCATTTCAGTAACATTGTGTCATGCTCAGAAACAATGTTGTTCATTTCAGAAAAAGTCTGTGGCTGCACAGACGATCATTGAATTGATTAGCACCTGCACAGTCCAGAATTTTGGAGAATCAAGGGCAGAGGAAGACAGACTATAAGACACTGACATTTACAGGTCTATCAACCATAGATAACAGGATCACAGGCAAATTTTCTTGAAGAAATAGTCTGAAGACCCACTATATCAATACAGAAAAGAAGGAATTACATGCCATTATGAAGTGTGGGAGCATCAGGATTGACCATGGCTTCTTGTGATTTGCAATGGTTCTCAAAAGTACATTAATCGTTTTTAGCAAACTGCCTTCAGAAATGCTAAAACCTCAACAGTCAAACCAAAGAAAAGTTCAATCTGGATGTTTAAGAATAGTATTTACATGTTATAAAATGTGTGTTACACATGCTAAAAGGCACACCAAAATGCCAGAGTTCAGACAGACAAGAGCTACAATGTTAAATATTGCTTTCTAGATTTTTTAGTATGCACACAGACCCATACACCTTCATGACAGACACACACAAATGGATATACAGACATAGACACAGGTAGGCATGTGTGCACTTGTGCATGTGCATGCACATACATACATACACACACACACACACACACACACACACACACACACACACACACACACACACGTAAGCAGATTCTGATATTCACTAAGCATTACCTAGCCATTCCTAAAACAACAATATTTGAAATATTCTACTACAAATAAACAAATAAAGAGACCATTTTTTTCTTAAAACATGCCAGTGACAAAGAAAATCATCTGACAGTTTCTATTTGCTAAACAAAATAATGCTCTCCTGAGTGGACATTGCAGAGAAATAACAAACCTTCATGTGGTGAGAAGGCCCTCTGCCTGCAGCTTTTGGCCTCAAACACTCCAGGGCAATCTGTTATTTTCAAATAATGCCCACTTTGTGATCCTTGCATTGTTAAGTGTGTATGAAGAAGTAGGGGAGCAAATACTACGAAAAAAACTTAAACTACCGCAATGACCACCTAGATAATGGCCCCTCACATCCAACTCTTGCCCTTGGTGACAAGGACAAGAATGGATTAAATAGCAATGAGGGGGCTGAAGAGGCAGTGAGGGCAAATAGAAGGGGAAAAAGATACATTAGCAGGTGGGTGGCTGGATGTGGGTGTAGCTATGTACTACAAAATTACATATGCATTATCTCTCTCGATTTTTTCTACAACATTCTGAGTATTTGTTATAATTCTTATGGACCTCATCATTCAGTATTATGCACTTGACTTCCTAATGCTTCTGTTTTTATTGTCTGAATTACGTAACATCCTGCTGACTGAAATCAATCTGTCTCACATTTTCTAAAGGATTTGTTTTATTTTCATAACATTGTGTAAACCTCCCAAGTGTTTTATTATAAGCATTAATATATATTTTCTGCCTTTAGAAAGTACAGTTGTGTACACTTACCATAAATGTAGATGTGAGAGTATATTCACTGTTGCAGTCATTACATTTTGGTTATCTGCCTGCAGTTAGCCCTCAGCCGGCCTGAATATCAAAGTTTTGGATTCCTGCATCGGCTGCTGTCTCCTCTTCCATGACGTCAGGTTGTCAGGGGTATAAAACATGCAGCCGATGCCATTACATCAGTTTTTCTTACCCCAGATGTCAGGTGCCCCCACAATGGGAAGCAATTATATGTTATGTTACACCTCCAACAAAAAGCAAATACACCAGAAAGCTCAAATACACCAAACAAGAAGGAAAGGTAGAGCCAAGAGAAGTCAGGGGGATGGAGGGAAGGTAACCAGGACTGCAACAGTGAATATACTCGAACATCTACATTTATGGTAAGTGTACACAACTGTACTATGTTCTTTGTGTTTCACTGTTGCTGTCATTACATTTGGGCTGATTCCCAAAGCTAAGGGAGGAGGAAGTTAGAGAGCATTAGGGCCAGCTATTAAGCCCTGCAAAATGGCAGTGGCAAAACCAGCTCTGGATTTAGAAAAAATAGGTATGTGGTAATGCTTGGTGAGGGTATGAACAGAGCTCCAGGAAGCAGCTTCTAGGATGTCCCTGGTAGGGACTCCTCTGAGAAAGGCTGCAGAGGTAGATGCAGCCCTGGTGGAATGTGATCTAAAATCCTGTGGGGTAGGTTTTCCATGGTGTTTATAGCCAGTGGCGGCTCGTGATATAGGACTTCAGCCCCCCCAGATGTGACCACAAAATGGTACATTCCTAGATTTCCTACATAACATAATCCGGACTGCTGCCTTCCCAGTCTGGATTCAGGAAGAAGGCAGCAGACTGCTAATTTAAGAGGATCGGTCTGCAGTCTTAAATGTTGGAATGAGCAACAGGAACCAGAAATCAGACCATTCAGGTGGGTTGCTGCCTTGGCTGGAAGTTAGCTGTCTAATGATTGCTGCTGCCTTGAAGGATTGTTGTTGCCGTGAAACAAAGTTATGGAGTTAGCTGTCTGGGATGCTGCTGCTGTGAATGGATTTTGCTGTGTCTTGGACAGAGTAGTTAAGTGGAAGTGAACAAAGCTACAAGTAGCTGATGTGTATGATTATTGCTGCTGGGCTAACTGCCTTATTGCTGCCGTGAACAGAGCTTTGTAACTGCCTTATTGCTGCCGTGAACGGAGCTTTGCAACTGCCTTATTGCTGCCGTGAATGGAGCTTTGTAACTGAATTATTGCTGCCATGAACGGAGTTTTGTAACTCCCTTATTGCTGCCATGAACAGAGCTTTGTAACTGCCTTATTGCTGCCATGAATGGAGTTTTGTAACTGCCTTATTGCCGCCATGAACGGAGCTTTGCAACTGCCTTATTGCTGCCGTGAACAGAGCTTTGTAACTGCCTTATTGCTGCCATGAACGGAGCTTTGTAACTGCCTTATTGCTGCCATGAACAGAGCTTTGTAACTGCCTTATTGCTGCCGTGAATGGAGTTTTGTAACTGCCTTATTGCCGCTGTGAACGGAGCTTTGCAACTGCCTTATTGCTGCCATGAACGGAGCTTTGTAACTGCCTTATTGCTGCCATGAACGGAGTTTTGTAACTGCCTTATTGCTGCCATGAACAGAGTTTTGTAACTGCCTTATTGCTGCCATGAATGGAGCTTTGCAACTGCCTTATTGCTGCTGTGAATGGAGCTTTGTAACTGCCTTATTGCTGCCGTGAACAGAGCTTTGTAACTGTCTTATTACCGCCGTGAACAGAGTTTTGTAACTGCCTTATTGCTGCCGTGAATGGAGCTTTGGTGTGTGTGTGTGAACAGAGTTTTGTAACTGCCTTATTGCTGCTGTGAATGGAGCTTTGGTGTGTGTGTGTGTGTGTGTGTGTGTGTGTGTGTGTGAACAGAGTTTTGTAACTGCCTTATTGCTGCCGTGAACAGAGCTTTGGTGTGCGTGTGTGTGAACAGAGTTTTGTAATTGCCTTACTGCTGCTGTGAACGGAGCATTGGTGTGGGTATGTGTGTGTGTGTGTGAACAGAGTTTTGTAATTGCCTTATTGCTGCCGTGAATGGAGCTTTGGTGTGTGTGTGTGTGTGTGTGTGTGTGTGTGTGTGTGTGAACAGAGTTTTGTAACTGCCTTATTGCTGCCGTGAACAGAGCTTTGGTGTGTGTGTGTGTGTGTGTGTGTGTGTGTGTGTGTGTGTGTGTGTGTGTGTGTGTGTGTGTGAACAGAGTTTTGAAACTGCCTTATTGCTACCATGAATGGAGCTTTGGTGTGTGTGTACAGAGTTTTGAGACTGCCGTAAACGGTGTGTGTGTGTGTGTGTGTGTGTGTGTGTGTGTGTGTGTGTGTGTGTGTGTGTGTGTGTATAAAATGCCCCAATTGCTTTATACTGGTGGATAGAGAGAACCTGTGTGTGGTTACAGATCAGGCTTGAACCCTGTACCTTGAGTGCTGGTAACAACAGCTTGAATTCCCTACCCACCACCATTTCTAAAATTTTTGCAGATTTTTTTTGTTTCATATTTTGTTCCCTTATGTTCCTCATAACATCTGTGGTTTCTGAATGTTTAAATCCTTAGATATTTGATGGTGCAGTGGTAGCATTGTTGTCTCACACATACAGGTTCTCTGGTTTGATTCTTGGCTGGGGTGCCTTCTGTATAGAGTCTGCATGTCTTCCCTGTGTTTCTGTGGGTTTGCTGTTGTGTCCTCCCATGTTATAAAGACATGTGTCTGCATTATTTCCCCCTGGGCCTCTGCTAATATTGTTTTTTTGTTCCAAGTCAGACTTTCCTGGTTAACAAATGTTAAATAAAACTGACAGGCATTTGAATTTCAGACTTCATATTCTTCAGAAAGTACATAGTAACACACAACCTTTTATTCTAGCAACTTTCTAAGCTTATAAGATGAATATTTGAAATTTGTCCCTATTTTTGGGACTGTATTCCCCCATTATTGGCTTTGTCCAGATTTTTGTGCCAAGGTTGAGAGCTATGGCGAGAACTGAATTCACTGAATATGCTTGAGGCCTGTATTCCATTACTGGGTTTGTCCAGGTGTTTTGTGCTAAGAGGTTGACAGCTATGGTGAGAACTAAATGGTAGCCACTTAAGTTTCAGTCTTCCTCGCTTTCACAAAACAGCTGATTTGGCATAGTGGTATGTTACTATGAGTGTATTTCACAGGAACCTGGGTTCAAGACTGGACAGTAAAATGTATGGTGGTAAAAGAGCATATTTTTTTTATTCTAGAAACTTTCCAAGATTATACAAGCAATGTTTAATGTGTCCCTGGTTTTTGGGCTTTTGTCTCCCTCAATAAATGTTGTCTTTTTCCAGATTTCTTGTGCTACGAAGTTGAGAGATACAGTTGAGTATCGAGTAGAGTTAACAAGTAGCTGAGAGCTGCAGTGGAAGAGTCTGCTTGCATTGTTAATGGCACAACAGGTAGTGTACTTGCTTTTGATGCAGAAGACTGTGGGTTCTACTCCCACAGGGGGGTGGATGATGCCGTACTGAGAATGTCCTCTTTGGCGATGATACCTAATAACCATGAACCTGTTATCAGTTTGCCATCCATTTCCTATTGCAATATTACTAGCATATCTTTTTTTTTTAATGTAATATAAGCAATTTATTCCTCAGCGGCAACAGGCACTTTATTTATAGATGAAACAATGAAATATAAAGTTGTTTGTTAGCAGCAACCTCTTCATTAGTTACAGATCTTTTTAATGGAGAATTATTTAGATGACTTCTGCAGAGATCGTACATATTTACTGATACTGGTGGATTTTTTATGATGGAAATGTTCTCAGTTGGGCAGTTATGTCATTACTGGTGCATGCTTACTGATACTGGTGAATTGTATAAGTTTGAGTTATATTTTTTATGATGGAAATGTTCTCAATTGGGCAGTTTTGTCATTATTGGTGCATGCATTTTGTTTCATTGTTTACTGGAAAAATGTTCAAACTGGAAAAAAAATTTAAAACACTAATAACTGTACTGTATTACACAAGGAATATAATTTAATACAATCAGGAAGGTGTATCATGCAACATGTGTGGTTTGTGTGCATGGGGCCTATCATTTGAAAACAGCCCAAAGTTATTCTTTACACTACCCAAATGTATTTTCTTTGAATGTGGATTTCAATGCTGTTTCAATTAATGTGAGTTTCAAGGGCAGAGTTTTAATGCTAAGTCTATTTTCATTAAGATTGCATTGCTTTGTTCACCAAATGTCTTGGTGTTTGTGCTGTAAAATACAAAATAAAACTTTCAAATGAAATCCAAATCATTGTAGAAGTAAAGCAGCATGCACATTGCAGTGTTTATGGTAAATGGGGCAAAATAGCCAAGTAATGGACATTGGAGTGGTTGCACGGGGTGGCTCCTTTCGAACATGATTTTGTGAGGGGGAAGGATGGCAAACTCAGATAGCCCTGGCTCGGCCGAACTATGTCTCTCAACTGTCCAGATTTTCACAGAATGATTAGCTTTTTGCTTCTTATTTTTAGTTTGTCTGGCAAATCATTTAGGAATTAAGTCACTAAATAATGACAGACACTGAGTTTCAGACTTCTTAACCTTCAGAAAAATGCATGCTAAAGCAAGACCTGTTGTTCTATCAACTAAGTTTATACAAGAGCAATTTTTAGTACTGTTTGTATGTTCCCCCAATATATTTGGCCTTGTCCAGATTTCCTGTGTTAACAGGTTGAGAGGTACGTGCAAATTGCTTTACAGAATTGGGCATATCCAAACCTCTCAACTGTCCCCGATTTTGGCTCAAAATGTTGCTTTCCCTCTAATAATCCCTGCGCAAAATGGCAATTTTGGAAGAAAACATGGAGGGTTTACAGTTAATAAATAACTATAATAATCAGAGTTATAGATTACTTTTATTTCAGAAATGCATATAGATTCATTTATTTTGTCACCTTCTCAAGCTAACAGTACTAATATTAAAAAGTGTCCCTTTGACAGGCTCCCAGTTATATTGTGTGGCTATTTTATATTTCTGCATCATATTTTTGGTCCATTTTTCATACAATTGTGTTTTTTTGGCAAATTAGTGGCAAATCATTAAAGACTTGAAGTTAGAAAATAATGACAGACATTTGAGTTTCAGATTTCATACCCTTCAGAAAATTCATACTAATGCAAGACCTACTGTTCTATTAGAAAGTTTATAAGAGCAATCTTTAAATATTGTCCTTATTTTTGGGCCATTGTCCCGCTTCTGTGTATGGCTTTGTCTAGATTTCTTGCTCTGTGGTTGAGAGGTATGACAAATGTGTCAGGGCCACTGCAGTCAGCCAGAAACATTTCAAGTTGTGACATACTTGTTACACCCCACTCCCCCATGTAGTGACTCTGGATGTGTCCAAGCAAGGCAAGGAGCAGTTATGCAGTTTAAGTGTGCAGAGTGTCCCCCCCATCCAAGGTAGACACAAGTACTACAGTGGCTTTTCATCTGTCCTTGCTTGATTTTGCAGAATGTTCTAGTTTCTGTCACATTTTTATACTGTTGAGTTATGCTTATTATTATTCAGAAAGTGCCCATTGCTCTGTGTTTAACTAGCAATACTTTCATGACCATCAGGTAAGCTTGTCTGAGATTGTAAGATGCAAGTAAGCTTTAATAAGCAGTATTGCCAACATTGAAAGCCTTTCTGTTGTTGCCATGCAGAGAATACCTACATAACTAGATAACGTATAAGCCTCGGGTATTGAAATGCATATGACAGTATTTGTAATAAAGGACAGAATTAAGGTACTTTAAGAAGCTTATTGCATTTGTTGGAGACTTGCAGTCATCTTTGCAGGATTTACTCATAAACTAAACAGAATGCCAATCTATCATTTTTGGTCCATAACCTATGCAGTAATCCTTTAAGCAATTTACCTTGAGCTTGTTTCTTGTTTGCTTTTCATTTTTTACTTTGATCATGTTTTCCCCATGAAACAAGTAGATAGCTGTTGTCAGGCAGCAGGTCTTTTTTTGGATAAGAAACATTTTTACAAGTGGGGGTATCACAGAGATTGCTACTTTCAGCATGTTACTTGGTACTTTAATAAAGCTGAATATAAATTATAATTAGAACTGGAGTACAAGGAGAAGTGGTTTGAGTTGAGTGCTGCTTGTTTTTCTTGTACTTGATTTTGACTGGCATTCCAGTAATGTATTTAAAAAGTAATTTATTTTTTCATGCCTCACAGCCTTTTAGTTTTCATCTAGATATTAAGTAAGCTGTCATGCAGCCAATGCATTGAAATATTTTTTTTCTTCTACACTTCACATTGTCTTGACTGGACTCTCATAATGACGGTTTGGCACCAGGGCAGCGTATTTAATTAAAGTTCCAGTTTTTGTGGTTTTGAGCATAGCTCCTCCTCTTTCTAGTTGGTCGCACCCCTTCCCATTGGTCCCACCCATTCAGCTGTCTCCTGCAGCCCCCCTTCAATATGCAGTCACCAGCCGCCACTGCTTATAGCAGAAATTAATGCAATGGGCTATCCATTTAGAAATGGTTTGCTTTGAAATGGCCTTCCTCTCTGCCCTAGCAGCAAAGCCAACTAGGAGCTGTTCAGATTTTCTGAGAGGCTTAGTCCTGTCCAAATAAAATCTAAGTTGTCTGTGCACGTCCAAAGAGTGCAGTATTCTGTCAACTTTGTTTTGTGGATTCGGGAAAAAAATAGGCAAATGAATGGACTGATTTAGGGCCACACTAAACACCACCTTGGGCATAAAGGAAGGATTGGTCCTGAGGGAAACCCTGTCTGCATGGAAGATAATGAAGGGCTCCACTGTCATGAGGGCCTGTAATTCAGACACTCTTCTTGCTGAAGTGATGGCTAGAAGGAAGGCTGTTTTCCAAGAGAGGAATTTCAACTCTGCAGTTGCAGCTGGTTCAAATGGAGGGAGAATGAGCTTTTCCAATTGCTTTAATAGGGGGTGAGAGAAGAGGGGTGGTTCAGTATTATAATGTGCTGAAATGGCAGAGGCATGAATTTTAATTGATGGGACAGATAGGCCACTGTGGAGCATTTCTGTTAAGTACTGAAGAATATGAGGTAAGCTGGGCACCATTATAGTGCCCATCCCCCCCCCCCCAAGTCTGGCTCCAGGAACAGTATCTTTTCCACTTTTCAGCATGGGATTTTCTAGTACTAGGTCTCCTTGCTTCCAGAATGACATCTAGCACCTGCTTACTGAAATATGCAATTGGAGAGCTCAAGGAATTAGCCAGGCTGCAAGGTTCAGGGTTTGAAGCTGAGGGTGCAGAATCTGGCCCGCCTGCTGGAACAGCAGGGAAGGTGTTTGAGGCAGGTGCCATGGATCCAGCAGTATCATACTGTGCAAGAGGTGGTACCAGTGCTGGCAAAGCCAGTCTGGTGCAATCAGTATTGTTCTTATAGGTTCATAGGTTCATACTAGGCTATCTGCCCGAGGGCATTTACAAATGGGGAACTATACCCATTATTTTGCTGTGCCTCTGTTGAGCAGTGACACTGAGGTATCCCTGGGGGTATATCTCGATCTCCCATCCATTGGTCAAGATTTATCTTGAAACAGGCCAGTGGTCTGCCTCACATATACCCATATACCGGGATTTTATTCACAGCATAGGGAGTCTTTGGGTGATGAATCTTATCCCCCAGCAGTCCCGTGTAATAGCGGTCGAGGGTTTAACTCCCTCTCTTGTGACTCTGACAGATCTAGATTTTTTGGGTGAAGCATATTTATCAAATCTGGCATGTTTTGGGCTGTGTGTATTGAGCAAGCGGTCAGGCCTTGAGTAGCTGGAGAATAGCGAATAGATAGAGCTGGAGTTCTTTCAGTCATAGGACAGATGTTTGGATGTTATTATCCTTTTGGTGAGGAACTTTAGTGTTGTCCAGACCAGTGTCGGGTCAGATGTAGGGTCAGATACATGGGGCATTGTACTCAATCATTGGTCTGATGAGTGATGAGTATAGATAGAGACTGAGACATGATTGATCTAGATGAGAATTCCTTCATGATCCTTCTTAGCTAAATGTAGAAGGTCGTTCTAACTACTTTGACTCAGTCTTGGTCTGTCCTGTTTGATCTTTAGCAGAACCTTCAAGAGGAGAGGCAGAGGGGGAAAGGCATAAACTGAGAGGCCTTCCCAGGTAAAGGGCAGGGCATCATCTTTCCAAGCTTCACTGTGGGGAGTCCTTGTGCAGAATTTGTCCAATTGGTAGTTCTGTGGGGAGGCAAACATGTCTATCTCTGGAGTCCCCCATTTGTTCCTCATGAATATTTTTGGTTCCACTTTCCATTCGTGTGGGTTCATGAGATTTCTGCTTAGGTCGTCTGCCAGTGAATTTAGCTTGCCTGGCAGGAATTGAGCTTGCAGGTGCACTTGGTAGCTCAAGGCTGTGTTCCACAGGGCATGGCTAGTCTGCAGAGTGGGTACGAGTGTGTTCCCCCCTGCTTGTTTATGCAGCACATAACTGTGGTGTTGTCTGTCTTTACCAATAATTGTCCTGGAAGGATGTGGTCTTTGAAGGCTGCCAGAGAATTCTGTACAGCTAACATTTCTTTTTGGTTGATATGCAGGTGCATCTGACTCGGGTTCCATTTGCCCTGAATGCACCGCCCTGCCAAGTGAGCCCTCCGTCTGATACGTCTGTAGTCAGGGTTTGGGCAGCAAAGAATGATAGAAATCAATGATTCCAGGTCCTGAGATGTTTGACACCATACTTTTTTTAGATACCATTGTCCTTTCATATGCAGTCTTATATATGTAAATAGTAGAAGTAGAGAGGTCATGAACCCCAGGGCTTACAGGATTTTTCTTGCAGACAGCTGGCCAGTAGATTGAAGTAGGCTGTCAAATAAACTTGTTTCTCTGGCGTGAGATGAGCCATCTGTGAAGTTCTGTTCAAGCTTGCTTCCAGGAATAAAATTTGTTGGCTGGGTACTAGATGAAATTTATTTTCGTTTACTGTGTACCCCAGTGAGTTTAGATGTTTCTTTACAAATGCCAGTTGTTTCAATAGCATGTCCTGGCTTTCTGACTGAATCAGACAATCGTCCCAGTATGGGTATCTTTGAATGTTTCTCTGCCTGCAAAATGCAATGACTGGAGCTAGACACTTTGTGAATACCCTGGGCGCAGTAGATAAGCCAAAGGGAAGTGCAGAGAACTAATAGTGCATGGAGCCTGCTCTGAAGCGTAGGTATTTTCTGCAAGATTCCCTTATTGGAATGTGCAGGTAAGCTTCCTTTAAGTCCAAGGTTGCCCAACCAAGAATCTTTGCCTACCATAGGAAGCAGCTGTTGAAGTGTTAGCATTTTGAATTTTAGGATTACCAAAAAGGTGTTCAGAATAGAGAGGTCCAGGATAGGATGCAAGCAGCTGTCTTTTCTGGGTACCAGGAAAAGTCTTGAGTAAAAACCTTGTCCCCTTTCTTCTGCTGGGACAGGTTGAATAGCCCTGATACTTAGAAGAGAAAGAACCTGCTGTTGAGCCTCTGCCCACTGATTTGGGGGTAAGTTTGGCCAACCGTTGGGAGTTGATAAGGTGTGGAAGTGGAATCTGTATCCTTGGAAAACTACATTTAAAACCCATTTGTCCTGTGTAATGATTTCCCAGTTTTTTGCATGCAGGGCGATCTTTCCACCTAAGGGAGCACACAGTTGAGCAGGGCTTGGAAGGGTTAAGGTTAAGTCATTGTGACATTTTTCCATAAGGCGGAGTCTTACTACTTCCAGCTTTGGAGGTGGGAGCCCCTACTGCTTAGGCCTGTGTGTACCCTGAGAACTGTAGCCTAGGTGGTCTGCTGTTCCTGGGTTTGGGCTGAGAAGGCCTGGAAGAGACTGGAAAGGACCAATTCTTAGAAGGCCAATGCCTACTAAATCTGGGAGGCTCTACTTGCAGGAAATCTTTAACAGTTTGCATAGATTTAGCTTTTTCCTCCATATTTTTAAGGACTTCTTCAGCATTGTTGCCAAACAGGGGGTCTTGATTTAAGGGAGCATCCAGTAATTTAGCTTTAACATAATCTGGCAAGTTTTGCTCCTTAAGCCAAGCATGCTTTCTAAGTACAGACCCAGTGACAACAGCCCTGCAAGATGCTTCTAAAGAATCAAAACCACATTGCAAAATATGTTTACCAACTTGTTCAGCAGAATGCATTAAATCTTGTAATTCTTTATGTTCAGCACAGTCAGGAAACAACATAATTTTCTGTTTTAGTAGTCCCATAATATGCTGTTGATACTTTAACATATGAAACTGGCAGTTTAAGGCCCTAATGGGCAAAGTAGCAGAAGTGTATACCTTCTTACCCCATTTGTCCAAGGCCCTGGAATCTCTATCAGAGGGGGTAGGGTTTTTAGCAGTAGTAGCCTTAATGCCTTTTGGTCCTTGGGAAATGGTCCGTGGATGCGCAGTAGGATTCTTGAAGAGAAACATGTGAGAGTCAGGTACTCTGTAATACCTGTCAGGTTTTCTGGGAGCTGGGGGTAAAAAGTCTGGGGCCAGGCTAGATTCCAAGAAGGCATCATCTACAATGTCCAGGACAGGAGGGATAACTAAAGGCCTGTATTGAGGGAGGAGTAAGAATTCCCTAAGCCTCTTTTTGGAGTCAGAGTAATCCTGGCTTTCCCAGCAGAAATGCTCCCTAAGAGAGTGCAAAGTTTCACCAAAAGAAAAATATTCTGGAGGGAAAGCAGAGGGAATGGAATCCTCTGCATCAGAATCCTCATAGGTAGATAAGGGAAATCCTGGTAATCAGAAGAAACAGAAATTTCAGAATCCTGATCAGAAGAATCAGAAGGAAAATCAGTTCTAGGTCTCTTAGAGGGGGAAGGCTGACTTCCCCTAATTAAAGTAATAAGGCCTTCAGCCATTCTTATCATTTGTTTTTTAGGCATATGGGTCTGACCATGTGGTTTGGACATCAGTTTTCTAGGTGTGGATCGAGTTTTAGGCCTTGAAGAAGAAGATGGCATCGATTTGAAATGCAAGTCTGTAGGCCTGAATACACCCTCAGAAGCCGGTGCCTGCACAGCAGCTCCAGACCCATCCAAGGTAGAGACATCCACAGGTTCCATAGTCGAAGAAGCATCTCGCGGCATACTGGACTCCTAAAGGGTCTCAGCAGAGGCCTGTGAATCTGATGTAATGGGTATCAGGGGCTGCAAAAGTGCCTCACTGAGTACCGGCGAACTGTAACGGAAGCATCGTCGGCAGTTTTGGACCTATGCGGTCTGTCTCTGTCTTTATCTTTATGTTTTTTTCAGAATATCGGTCGTAGGGATGGCTTACCAAAGCCATTTCTGGATAGTAAAACTGAGTAGCAAAATAATTTGCTGCAAAAATAGTCCAGCGACGAATAGTTCGGGGGTTGAATAAGGCACAAAACTGACAGAGAGGGACGTTGTGGTCTGGGCCTAAACAAGGAATGCAGTACGAATGAAAATCTTTATGAGGTATTTGCTTTCCACAGGTAATACAACTGTTAACTTTTACTGACATTGGTTTAAGAGCAGGAAAAAGGACCCCAATGGGGTACTTAGCTTTTTTGAAGACTTCTCTTCTGAAACTCGAAAACAAAAATATCAGAAGTCGGCCGACCGGCACTTGTGAACTGCTTTTGCTTCAGGCAACGTGCGGCAAGAAAGACTGATGTAATGGCATCAGCTGCATATTTTATACCCCTGATGACCTGACAGCATCTGACGCAGGAATCCAAGACTTTGATATTCAGGCTGGCTGAGGGTTACCTGCAGGCAGATAGCCCAAATGTAATGACTGCAACAGTGAAACACGAAGAACATCCTAACAATCAGTATCTTGATTTTGTTATTGTTGTTGGGTTTTTTTTTTGTAATTTTTCCTAAAGCAGCATCTGCCACTATCAACCTTTACTCCTAACTCTTTCTGTATCCTGTTTACTATTATCTGGTTGCTTATAGGTTCATAAGTGTGTACTAGGCTAACAGCCCTGGAGATTTTACAAGCCAAGCCCATCGGATTACCCTGGCATCATGCCACCCGATCTTAGTTCCCAGTGCCTTTGTTGAGCAAAGTCACTGGAGTGATCCCCAGGGTGAATATTCTATTTCCCATCCACTTATCAAGATTTCTCTTGAAGAGGGCCAGTGAGGTGCTCTATTTGACATGTATGGGAAGTCTATTCTACAGCATGGGCAGTCTCTAGGTTATGAACCTATCCTTCCAGCTTGTTCTGTTGATTGTGGTAATGAGGTTGAGGTCTCTGGAGCATGTGGTGTGGAGGGATTGGGATTTCTTTAGATGTAGCATTTCTAACAGAACTGGGTCAGACATGGCTTTGTAAGTCAAGCAGAGATCGTCTCTAAGTAAGCGATATGAGACAGAGAATAGCTGGAGTTTTTTTAGTCTGTCCATATATGACAAGTGTTTAAGGCCTAGGATCCTCTTTGTGAGGCACTTTTGTGGCCACTCCAGTTGTTGCAGGTGTTTATTGAGGTACATGCCAAATGGGGCATTGTACTCAATGATTGGCCTAATGAGGGAAGAGTAGAGGGAGACAATGACCTCTTTCTTCCTGGATGCAAAACCCTTAGTAATGACGTGCCACATGGAAGGGCTTTCTGACCACAGTGGCAATGTGGTGGTCAAGAGAGAGGTTGCTGTCAACCTGTATTCCCAAATCTCTTATAACACCTTCTATGTTCAGTGGACTACCATCGATGTGTTAATTCAAGGCAACCAGGTTTTTCCCAAAGGGGATGATGACATTTTTTGGCATTGAGTTTAAGGCCATAGTTCTGACACCAGTCGTTTAGCCTTCCTGTATGATGTCAACATCACTTGTGGAGTTAATAATAGCTCCCAACTTGCAATCGTCAGCAAACTTTGTCAGCCAGAGTCCCTTCATGTTGGCCTGGACTTCAGAGACATAGATACCAAATAGGAGAGGACCCAGGACCGAACCCTGTGGGATTCCACTTGTGACTGGTCAGCAGTCTGAATTGGAGTCAGCTACTTTCACACTGTGGGTTCTATCTGTAAGCCAGTTTGCAACCCATCTAGTGATAAAGGGGTTGATTCCTAGCTTAGTGAGTTTTTCTATGATTCCTGAGAGGGGAATGGTATCAAATGCTTTGGCCAGATCAAGGCAGGCTGTATGAACCACCTTGCCTTTATCCACAGCTCTGGTGACTGACTCAAAGAAGTTGACCAGGTTGAGCAGGCATGACCTACCCCTCACAAAACCAAACTGTGTGGGATACTGTTTGGAGATTCCCTATATCCTTGTTTATTAGGTCCATGATGATGTACTCCATAGCTTTGCATATCAGACTAGTCAGGCTAATGGGGCGATGGTTCCCAGGGTCTGTAGTTGCTCCTTTGTGGAGAGGGATGACTGTAGCAGTGCGCCATTCAGTAAGGAAAATGCCTGAGGTGAGGCTATGATTGAACAGGGCGCACAGGTTAGGTGCCAGTTCACTCTGTAGTTCATGTAGAACACAGCCAGGGATATTGTCAGGTCCCATAAAAGCTGTATACTTGGCCTTTGACTGTGCTGTTTTAACCTGTGCAGCAGTAATACCGGGTGCCTGGCAATCTACTGGTATTGTGATTAGTCCTTTGGTGGGGGAGAGAGTGGTAAAGTTGGCACTGCATCTTTCGGCCAGTACATTGGCAATATCTGTTGGCTCAGTATAGGAGGTACCATTGTGCAGTAGCTCAGAGCAAATCTGGGTATTGCCGTGGAGATTCTTTACATAACTATAGAAGGCCTTGTGGCTGTCTTTACTATCTGTTGCAATTCTGTTTTCATAGTTAGCTTTAGAGGATTTGATGAGGGATCTTAGTTTTTTGCTGAGGCTGACAAGGGAGTTTTTCCAGTCTTGGGACTTCACCTTATTCCGCATCAGTTTCCTCCTTCTGTTGTAGAGTTTGTTTATGGCAAGGGACCACCAGATTGGCTTCCTTTTTTGGAGGAGAGCGTCTTGATTCTATTGGGTATGGCGAGATCCAAGCATTTGTGCATGTGTTCGTACAGTGCATTGGTGTATGATTTGGCGGTCATGCAACTATTCTCCATTTGCATGGGTGCTGTCAAGTTAGCCACCCCTGTTTTTAGGAGCCAAAAGTTAACTTTGGAGTAGGTTTTCATGGTGGTTACCTTTGCGGGGTGGGTGGGAGGGATGTGGATTTCCAAGGTGATTAGTTTGTGGTCCGATCTAACCAGGAAGGAGTTGATTATTGGTGTAGAGCAACGGTCACCCATGTTAGTAATGACCAGGTCAAGGATATTGCTACCTCTAGTGGGGGTAAGAACAAGCTGGTCCAGGGCATTGGAATTAATTCCAGGAAACTTTGGGCAAGTATATTGGTACATGAGTAGCTTTCCCAGTTAATGGAGGGGTAGTTGAAGTCGCCCAGTATTAGAGTGTTAGGTTGGACCCTAATATTCTCCAGGGAGCTTAGAAACGTAGCGTGAGAGTCTTGGGACATGGTTGGGGATCTGTAGCAGGCTATGACCTGAATCGCTGTCTTACCCAATGTTAGCTGCACCTGAAGTATCTCTGATGCGTTATGTTGGGCTACCAGTCTGGAGGTGTACGCATCCTTTATGAATATGGAAACACCACCACCTTTGGAGCTTCAGTTCAAGTTCTGGGGCCGAAAGGTGTGGAATGAGTTATAGCCTAGTAGTGCAGGGGTACTTTCTGCTGTCTTGAACCAGGTCATGCACGCGCACACATGCACACACACGCACACTATCATGAACTCTCACCTTTTCTCCCTTTGTCTTGTACACATTTAGGTTCATTTTCCTATTGTTTGTTAACATTTTGTAATCACTCCTGTCCTGGACTACAATCAACTTTTGCATACAACCACCATGCTTTCTCTTCTAAGAGTTATTCCACATTTTGATGTACAGTTTTAAAAACACAGTCTTCCTAAACTCGGCAACTTAATTATTGAATTGTGAGTTTATTTCTCCTGAACTATGTAGAATTCTACTTTTTTTTCTCATTACGTGACTGAGAATTACCACTCAAGAATCAGCAACCTTACATGTCTTAGCACAAAATGTATGCATGCAGTAATGTGACATGACAGAAAAGGAATCCAGATTAAATACAAAAGCTCTATCCCAAGCATGCAATTCTTTTTGTGTTGCCTCTGACAGTGCATGTATGTAACGCTTAGTGGGTAACAGTGACAGCTACAGTTTCACAGCAGTTTATTTATAATTGTGTGTCTAAAATTCTTCTTCTTGAGTATATGAGGGGCAGACATACTGCTAACCTCGTCTCACTTCTAAAATACCCTGTCAAAGCATGCTGGAATACCTAACAACATGCGGATTGCTTCACGTTATCTGGTTTCACATAAATGGCACTAAAATGGCTCTTTTTAATATACAAATATAAACCAAATTTATTTTATTTATATTAAGCTGCATATGTCAAATATACAAGTATAAACATGTTTTAGTTTTTCTACAGTTCATAAATAAGAAGGCCCACACAGACAGTAACAGTTATGTCCATTTTTCACCACAGGCTATGAGGGCCACATTTATAGATACATAGCAGTACTAGCAGTGCTTTTAAGTGGTGTACAGTACCATGACATAATGAAGTATGGGTAATTAGAAAGGAGCAAATGCAACAGAGTTAATCAATATTTGGCATACCCAAGAGTAACTGTCAAGAACACCTGCTCAATACCAAAGGAGAGCTGAACGACAGCAAATGTATACAGTGAATTATAAGGTGAGGCTGGAAAGGCACAGTCTACACATTTCTCCATGCCTTAGCAACAAGACAATGGGTAAATGAGATGGCCATAACGACAGGAAAGGGGTAGTGAGGTGCTAGACACTTGCATATGTTGAGTAAGAAAAAGAGCTATGGCTTGAAATAATCAGACATATTTCTGGTAGGCATGTTTTAAAGAATGGTCAGACAGTTGGGTTTCAGAAAGGAAATATTAATACTATTAATGAATTTGTGTTTCGTGAAAGACAGAGTCCAAACATGTGACACAGTCCGCATTGGCTGCAGTTACATAAACCAAAAAACAACCAGCACATGCTGGAGAATGCCAGAAAAGACAGAACTAAAAATGATACTATTGTATCTAATGCTAGACAGATTTTCCTCCAAGCATTCTAAACCATACGCTGGCTCACACAAACATTAGGAAGGTAGCAGACTGTGGGGCACACATGGAATCGGTCACATAGTTTCACACCTGTCATGCCCTTTGTTCTCAGCTTCTTTCTTTTTTGACTGTTTCAAATAAATGAAAGACAGTAAATGCTCATTTATAAGATAAAGAACATGTACAGCACAACCTTTTAACACTTTAGAAAAGCAAAACAAATTCACCAAATGAAGTATGAACATGAGACAGCTAAACTGGTGTGGGATCAATGACTCAACTTCAGCAAGCAACTCCTGATACTGAAAAGGTTAGCAGTGAAAACTACACAGAGCAGCTGATGGTGTATTCCTCTTCAGGAGTACAGTGCAGGGCCTTCTCTCTTTTCTGCTACCTCTGGGTACAGGCTGGCAGACAGTGTATGGTAAGTGGTACTATTATGTGCAGATGTGGGTGGGGAAAGGGTAGTTAGGGTCAGGAGGAGACTGTGTGTGTGTGTGTGTGTGTGTGTGTGTGTGTGTGTGTGTGTGTGTGTGTGTGTGTGTGTGTGCTTTGTCACAACTGTAACTATTCATACCACATGTGCTCTTCAAATGTCAGATAAAATTTAAATATCCCACTAACACTACTACAGGTATAACTTAAATATCCCAAGACACTACTCCTGGCCATGGATGATCTCCAAAGCCAATTTCTTTCTTCTGGAGATGGCTAGAGACATTTTAGTAACACTGCTCAAGCACAGGACCGAATCAGGAGCTGAAGTGAATGTGTGTCTGTGGAGGGGTTGTACCCTCTTGGATGTCTATGTACTCTATGTCATAACATGACCCGAATAAAAATATTAATGCAACGATAAGGCATGAATTTTAGTCTTAAAAGTACAGTTGTGCAAGTAAATACACCATAACAACAGATGTCTGAATGATCACTTCTGCAGTAGCTTTAGCGATACTATATCTTGTCAAGGATATAACAGACAGGCAACTTCCACAGCTTCACGGCATCTTCTATGCACCCAAACTGTCAGGCAGCTCGAGCTGAGATGAGTAAACGATGACTTTGGGCACCAAGGCCTGCACAGCTTTCCTGCCAACAGAGAGAGGGAGGCTGAGCCCTGAAATGGCAATGCTAGGAGGAACAGAAAATAAACAACCAAACTCTGGCACAAACGATACAACAAAAAAAAAATGAAAAATAAGCAATATGGAGGAAGGGAGTGGCTATTGTAGCAGTGACCATTTGCATAATACTGCTTACTTACACAGTTGTACTATGTTCATTATATTGACCACTGCTGCACTGGCTTTATATACAGGTAGATTACACTAGCTTACTACATTTGGGTGGTGGAAGGAGTAGAGTCCAAAAGCACCTGGAAAATGGTCCTAGCAAAGCTGGACCTAAACATAAAGAAGAAATCAAGCTTATCGTGCTTTGTACATGAATCTACATAGGACTAAGCTACAGCTTTTAGAATTCTTCTAGTCTTTTCCAAAAACACACAGACAAAGCCAATACCTTGGTAGAATGGACCTTGACCCAGCTTGGAAAAATTTTGTTGGGGTGAGTATTAAAAAAAGCAATAGCCTTAGATGGCCACTTAGAAAAAGTCTGTACTGGCACAAGTTTCTTCTTACCTTCACAAGAAAAGAACAGCAGATCTGAAAGATTTAGTTCTCTCAAAATAGTACCTCAGTTGTCAGTGGACATCCAAGGTATGAATTACCATTTCTCCCCCATTTTTAAGATCAGTAAAAAAATGGGGGAATGGATAGTTTTGGAGATACTATTTTAGGCAAAAAATGGCATATATAATTGTAAAAGAAACCCTGTCTCTGTGGAAAATGAGAAGATTGACTCACAACAAGAAATTTCAACTCGAATACTCTTTTTGCAGAGATCAGAGCAATCAGTAAAACTGCCTTCTGTGTTAAGAACATTGGCTGGTTCAAATGGAGCCAAGTATCAGCTTTTCTAACACAAAATTAAGATCCCAAGATGGGGCCAATGTTATTCTTCGAAATCTCTTAAATAAAACCCTTTCAAAGACATTTTGACATGAGAAACCCCCAAAAGACAAGAATTCATGGGCAGACATGCTGAAATAGCCAGTAAATGAACCTTGATGGAGGAGTAAAAAGGCCATAGGAAAGTAACTCGCACAAATATTGTAAAACCATAGAACAACTAGCCTTGAATGGATGTTTGTTGTGCTGCTGTTGGCAACAACTAATAAACTTTTTCCATTTGCTATAATATGACTTTCCAGTTACAGGCGTTTACCTGCTGCACATCCTCAGTAACAGGTGCTTAAAGGAAAATAAGACCCCAACATCCAGGCAATCAAATGAAGTTGACTGGGGTTGGGCTGTACCAAACACCTCCGATCTTGTGTGAATAGATCCATTCTGTGAGGAAGCATGTGGCAACTGACCTCGGCCATTTCAAAAAGAAGGAAGAACAACCGTTGCCTTCATCATAAAATGTGTCAGTATAAAGATCTTGGGGTATTCCTTATGAATCTTCAGAAGTACCCTGGCTATCAATAAAGTGTGGAAAAGCATAGAGGAAGAACCTGTCAAAGAAAAAGGCATCTGTCTTCTAGGTTTTCTAGCATGGAGTCCTGGAGCAGAATCTTACCAGCTGATTATTTAAAGAGGAGGCAAATGGGTCTGCATAAATGGTCGTGCCTTCGTTGAAGGTTGAGCGTCGAGCTGGCACCTCGGCGTTTCGTAAAAATCTACTGCCAATCATTAGCGGACCGGAGTTCCACTGTGGCGACCCCTTACTGGGAAAAGCCGAAAGACAAACAACAACAGATGCATGTTTTGTTTTATAGTTCATTTTTGGTACAAAACAATGGAGCCAACAATGTTATGAATGGCAACAGTAGCCTCTCCAGGGATGGGCCAACATTCTGACAAGCCAGGAAAGGATGGGACCTCAACAGTTGCAGAGGATGTGGCTAGCCCCCAATCCACAGTGGCTGTAGGTGCTACACCAGAGGGATCCAGGGTAAATGATAAGTGGTCTGAGGTATAACAAATGGCCACAGCAGAGTCACCCACCTGTGGCTGAGGCAAACAGCCAGCCAGCTGTGTTCCAAAGACTGCTTGCATAACTTTTTCTTTTTATGGTTGGAAGAAGGACCAAACAACCATGGGACTGACTGACCGTTCCATGGTCAAGCTGAAAATTGTGCAGTTTTTCTAGTAAAAACAAGCAGCAGAAGCCAGTAAAAATGTAAAGTCAGTAAAAGTCACTTTTTCACACAAAAACACGGTGAAAAGTGCTTTAAGACACTTGCCAGCCCCCCAAAGTAAAAGAAACACAATTTCTCCACAGAAAAAATATTTATTAAATACTGCAAAGGGACAGTAGCAAAGACTTTTGTTTTGATTCTGGTCTTTGTTTATATTTTCAGAATAGCTTTCTTAGCACGCCTCAGATTTGGCTGTGGGGGGGTTAGGGGAGTGGTACTTACAGGAACTTTCAATGGTCTTAGTCAAATTCCATAGAGAAAAACAGCCTTTCAGGAAATGTATGCCCTCACTTGCTGCTACCTTGCAGGAAAGCATATGAGGAATGCAAAGCTAAAACATTAGTTAAAAGAGTTTTTTGTTCATTTCATGTTTTGTTTTGTGTGGGTTTCTGAATGTTAGCTAAGTGGTATGACGTTACGCATGACTGCCACTTGGTCTGTCGAAAGCATCAGAATGATGCAAGTATTAGCAGCAGTAGAAGCAGTCTTCTTTTTTTTTCATGTTTTGTTTTTTGATCTGTGACTACTAGCCAAGTGTAATGGTTTTCCGACCTGCTATAAAAAATGTGTGATGCAAGCAACAGATTCATTTTAAACAATTAAGTCCAAAACTTACTGTCACAATGGGGGCTGTACAGTACAGCAACCTGTGATACTTAAACATACCGATTCTAAGATTGCTTTACAACAAAGGGGTAGGGTTGATGATGATGTAGTAAGTGTGTGGTAACAGCTGGGAGATAGGACAGTTTTTCTTAGGTCCAAATTTTTAGAGATGAGATTGTCCCTTTAAACAACTTTTTAACTGAAAAGGAAAAAGAGTGCTCTAAATTAAATTCACACTGTTGTGACAGACAGTCCATAAAAACAACAACTCAAAGCTAAAAAAATAATTAGAAAATATAAATTTAATAAAATAACTGAATAGTTTTTTTTTTTTTTTTTCCCCAGGAGGGAAATCCCCGCAAAAAACAGGAACCGCCAGCCAACTCATAAAAGCTCAAAAGCCTCAAATGGAATACGCTTTGGGTGTAAGCCTCTGAAGCTCTGCATGGCACACACCACAATTTCAGCTAAGTTCAGCTAAGTTTGGGCACATGAAAGGTGCCCTGACGCTTTGGAAGCCATCCGACTGTTATATCCTTGGCAGGATACAACCCCGGTAGTTAAGACTGCTGCAATGGTGATCAATACGAAGAACATCTCATTTAAGTAGGAGTCCAGGTTTATAAGCACAGCTTGTTTTGCTTGATTTTCTGAGATAGGAAGCCACTTTCTTCCTGACAGCTTCTATGAATGAATGAAGATCAACAACACAGATGGAATGTTATGGTAAGAACATAACTTCTTTATCTGATGTTGTTAATCTTCATTCATTCAACATGGATGGGACAGAGTCCCTAGCTACTTTACTTCCTGGGAGGCCAAGTCCAATTTGTAATGAGTGATAAAGGTATGAGGAGTAGCCCATGTGGCTGCTGCACAAATGTCATCCACGGAAGCTCTGTAATGAAAAGTGAATGAAGTAGCAACTAATCTGGTCAAGTGCGCTTTGACTTTAGTTGTTAGACGCATTTGTTTTTGTTGGTAGGCAAGAGAAATTTAGTCTCTCAGCCATTTTGCCAAAGTTACTTTAGTAACAGGTTTTCCCAATTTGGGTCCTGAAAAGTACAAGAATAATTGGTCAGACTTCCGTAGTGATTTAGTTCTATCCAAGTAGAAGTGTAATTGTCTATGTACTTCCAATAAGTGCAAACAATATTCTCCTTTATTAGAAAAATCTGGGAAGAAAACTGGCAGGTCAATGGATTGATTAATACTCAATTCCAAAACAACTTTACGTAGAAAGGACAGGCTAGTTCGAAGTGACACTCTCTCTCTGCGAAAAATGATGTAAGGGCGTTTTACGCACAAAGTCTGTAATTCTGATATTCTTTTTGCTGAGGTAATTGCTACCAAGAATAAAGTTTTCCAAGACAAAAATTTCATATCGCAAGTGGCAGCAGGCTCAAAGGGAGGACGAGTCAATGTTTGTAGGAAAAGCATCAAATTCCAAGGTTCAATTGGCTCTTTGAAGGGCGGTTTGATATGTGTGACTCCCTTCAAGAAGGTTTTACAGCGGCGGTGAAAAATTTAAGAGGAATCTTGGAAACCATTGTGAAAGTTTGAAATAGTTGCTAAGTGGATGCGAATTGTAGAAGCTGAAGCTCCTGAATGGAATAGATTTAATAAATACTCCAAAACCGAAGTAATCGAAGCTAAAAAGGGGTCTAGTCCTTTTTCTCAAGACCAAAACATGAATTTGCTCCATTTGCTAAGATAAATTTTCCTGGTGGATGGTTTATGAGAAGCCAGAAGAATCTTTCACACAGGGGAAATAGATTATTTTGCCTGGCAATTAGTGGAAGTGGAGGAAACAAGCTGTCAGCTTGAAGTTTGACAGGTTTGGATGGATCAATCCTTGTGGATGTGACAGTAATCCCAAAGTTGGATCCAGAGTCCACAGTCAATGAACCAGGTGAGGCCAGAGGAAACTGAACCAGACTTGTCAGGGCCAATCGGGTGCAATGATGATTATTTTGCTTCTCAAACGAAGAGCTTTCTTTAGAAATTGTGGGATCAGAGGAAAGGGAGAAAAGGCATAAAATAGCCCTGTGGGCCAATCGTGTACTACAGTGTCCCTCAGGGACACCCCCTGAGGGGGTATTAGGGAGAAGTAGCTGCTACATTTGTGGTTGGTGGGAGATGCAAATACATCACAGCAAGGCTGACCCCATTGACTGATAATCTCCGCCGCTATGACAGGATTGAGGGACCACTCGTGAGGCAGGAGAATGCATCTGCTCAGTTTGTCTACAACCACATTAAATTCATTGGGAATGTGTGTTGCTATCAGAAAGTGGTTGGAAGATATCGCCCATTGCCACACTTTCATGGCTTCTCGACACAATGAGTAGGATTTGGTCCCCCCGGTTGTTGATATACCAGACGACTGACATGTTGTCCGACTAGGCAGCAACTGTCCCTGACATGAGGACAAATTGGGATGCTTGCAATGCCAGAAACATCACCCTCAGTTCTAGAACACTGAAATGCAAGTTGGCCTCCACGGGGGAACAAGTGTCATGGACTGCCTTTCCCTGAAAATGCCCCCCACACACACCATCAGGGATGCGTTCATGGTCACTATGGCTTTGGGCTGAGAGGATGAGTAGGTAAGACTGCAAAATTCCTTCTCTGGCTTCATCCACCAATGCAAGTCTTGTATGCAGCAGTTTGTTATATGGATCAGAAAAGAAATGGGGTGTGTTAAAAGGGACCACTGTGATGCCAGGAGCCATTGTAGTAGTCTTATGTGTAGTCTTGCTAGCGGAACTATAGTAATCGTTGCTGCCACTGATCCTAGTAGTTGAAGGACTGCATGAGCTGGGACTTTGTCCTGAGAGAGTATCACTTGGAGTTGGGATCTTAGTCTTTGGAGCCTGTGAAGCAGAAGGGCGACCAGGCAAGACCGTGTGTCGAATGTCGCTCCTATGAACTCTAGATTTTGAGCAGGAACCAGTTTTGACTTTTCTTTGTTTATTCAGATCCCTAAGGATTTTGATAGTTGTAGATTGTAGTGCAAGGCAAGAAGCAGTAGATGCTTGGTATGGGCTGTAAGGAGCCAATCATATAGATATGGAAACACCTGGATCCTTGCAGTCTCAAGTGAGCTGTTACCACTACCATACATTTGGCAAACACTCTGGGGGCTGTGGAGAGACCAAAGGGCAGCACTCAAAATTGGTAGTGATTGGCTCCCAGCCAGAAGTGGAGAAATCTCCTGGAGCACTCGTCCATTTTTATATAATACACATCCTGGAGATCTATCGAGCACATCCAGTCATCTTTCTCCAGAAACGGGAAGATAGACTGAACTGTGGATATCTAGAACTTTGTCTGGTGAACTTGTTTAGGATGCTGAGGTCCAAAACTGGCCTCCAGTCTCCTGTCTTTTCTGGCACTAAAAAGAACCTTGAGTAAAATCCGGATTCTATCTGATCTGGCAGCAGCTTTTGAATTTCCTCTGCTGCTGCATTCCATTGTCTGGGTGGAATGTCAGGGATTCGCCTTTGCAGCCTTGGGTAAAGATCAAAAGGGATGTGATAACCTCTGGTAATCATCATCTGCATCCAAGAATCTGTTGTTATGGAATACCAGGCTAGGTGGTGCAGAGAAAATGGTCCTCCGACTGCTTCCAGAGGAAAGCAGTCAGGCTGCTCTTCAGGAGTGCTGGTAGGGCTGTCCAGAGAAAGAATCTCTGGAACCCTGGTTACGCAGATCCCCTCTGCCTCAGGGAGAGCATCTTCCTGATGAGTCCCACCTCTGCTCCAGGGGAAAAACTCACTACGTGTCACGGAAAGGCCATTGGTATTTTTTGAATCACATCTTTCCACTTATCTGATTTCTAGAGTAGGATTGTTGGGGAGTGGAAAAACATATGTTCACAGCAGACAGGGTCTTGCAGTCCTTTTCACACCTGGCTAATGTGTCTTTAACCTTTGGGCCGAAAAGAGAGGAAGTGTCAATGGGAGTATTGATGAGGGAAGACTTAAAAATGTCTGCAAACTCATACAATCACATCCAGGCGTGATGTCTCATGACAATGCCTGTACCCGCTGTTCTGGCTGCCCCCTTTGGTAGTATGAGAAATCAACTGCATGGACAAATTAGATATGGATTCTAGGGTGTCAAGCTGTGAGGCAACCTTGTCACGTACCTCATCAGACACAGCTCCTGCTACGGTTTCCGAGAGTTCCGTGATCAGGTCCCTCTGGAGATGGGTAAAATGTGACAAATAATTCAATGACCAAACAGCAAAGGTCGACGAAGCATACACCTGCTTCCCTAGTCTGTCCATCATCTGAGACTCCCTGTTTGGAGGATGGACAGCAGGACTCTCCTCAGTTAATTCCTTTCTAACGGCTGCTGCTGCTACCACCATAGCATCAACTGCTAAGCCTTTGGACTAATGAGGGTGATCCTCTGGAGAGGAGAGTATTTTGTGCAATCTCCGA
The DNA here is from genome assembly GCF_019279795.1 of Protopterus annectens. Lineage (NCBI taxonomy): Eukaryota > Metazoa > Chordata > Ceratodontiformes > Protopteridae > Protopterus > Protopterus annectens. The sequence goes on along the minus strand of NC_056743.1, from coordinate 138,017,579 downwards.
GGCATTGGCTCAATGGTGTCAGGACTCTTCCAGGGGTGCTGCAGGATTAGCTTGACTAATTCATTGCAGGCGGGGTCACCCAGGAAGTAGATGGTCAGGCACAGAAAGCCTGCAAGAATACAGATTCCTCAGAGGAAGGGTTGGTGGGCTTCCAGTCACCCAACTGCTTTAAGATTTCTAGTATGTCTCCAAAGGAGACATCCTCAGAGGGTGACCATGGGGACCCTTCCCCCTCATCATAATCTGTATCTTCGGTAAGGGATTCCTTAGGGGAATACACATGCTTATTCTTGCAGGATCTCTTACGGGGTGGCTCTTCAAGGGGAGGACTCCGGAAAGAGAATGCCCTGCGGTAGGCTGTCTTGAAGTTCCCCTGCCCGATGTCCCAGTGTAGTGGACTGTGTCAGCTGCAGACCAGAGGATATTTATATGTGGCATTCTAGCACTGAGGTGAGTGCCCTCTCTATAACCTGAAAGGCAGGCCTGCACAAACAGGGATGGGAGCCTGGAAATGAGATAGGCAACCTCGGAAATGGGGTCAGACCCCGCTCTGATTAACTCGCCCCCAGGGAAGGAGCTGTGAGAGGACTCAGAGCTATCAAAGCAACTGGAACCATAGATGGAGCCATAGAAAAAATGGGTGCCTTACTAGGAGTCACAGTGCCAACAGACCAGTCATGGTCCTGAGGGTGGGTTGGCTCCAAATGAGTCTTGGACACAGGGTAGGCTCTGGAACCATGGTAAGATCTACCACTGGAACCGAAGGAGCTGGCACCAGGATAGGCATCGGCATCAAGGGCTCCAGTACCTGTGGGGAGGTTGAAAGAGGAATATACGCTGGAGTCTGTGGAGAAAATTCCTCAGCTCTGGGTTGGAGGGAAGATTTAAAAAGAGTTGGGATTCCTCTGGCCACCAGGAGCTGATCCACAAGTCTCACTACATTGAAATGCTCTTGGTAGAGCAGGTTGACATCCCTGATGGAGATTCAGGCTGATCAAGAAAAGGGCTTAATTGTTGTCCAAGAAATGTATCAATAGATGGGTAATATTGGGTCTGAGCTAGAATCTTGACCTTCGGCACCATGGTCGGAAGACCAGAAGGTTGTGTTGGAGAGGGGTAGTGACCTGTACTGAAGGAGAGACTATTTTTGGTGCTGAGAGGGTCTGTGGCACTGCAGAAGGAGTCGGTACTGTAGGAGTGGAAGTCATTATCAGTTCTGTGGATAAGGACTGCACCGTGAACGGAGTTTTAGGCTCCGGTGCTGAGACTGGTGTAAAAGTCAATTTTGCATGTTTTGGTTTTGGTTCCTTATGAACATAGTCTTAGTGGATTTTGTTTCCAGAGAATGAGGAGAAGATGGTATTGACTGGCTTCTCTTCGATTCTTTTTTAGGAGGGGTTGAGACCTCCACCTCAGATAAAGCCTCCATGAAACAGGTTTTTAGGAAACCCTTTAATATCGCCTTACTCTTGTGCTCAGCTAAGGTGCGGGCACTAAAGCCCTTACAAAGCTCGCACGGAGGTTGAACTTTTAAGTGGGGGTACTCCTAGGCAACAGACGCAGGAAATATGCCCATCTGAGTTAGGCATCTTCCTGCCACATTTATCGCACTGTTTGAAACCTGTTGTGCCTTTCTTATCTGCCACATTAGAAAGTCCAGTAGTGTACAATCCAGAAAATATATAGTGCAAAAACAGCAAGATAAAAATCCTGTCACAATTAGCTGAACAACACATACACACACATTCAAGGAAAAAGAGAAGAAGGTTTCTTTAGTTACCAATGATGGTAATTAAAATATACCCAAAGGGTAAAAAGGTACCAACAATGGTATTAGAAACTACCACAGAGGTAAGGGAGGGGCCTGTACCACCAATGGTATGAAGAAATACCAAAAACGGTAAGAAGGCAGGGAAAAAAACTCTCACACACAGAGGGGAACTATATCTAAAAGTAAACAACTAGATAAAGAAAGGATTAGGACAGAAAAATCCCAAATGCTGAAGAAATATTATTGAAAAAACAAATCACTTAGCTGGAGAGCTGGCCTGACGTATCTTGAGACTCTATGCGGCAAACAAGATCTGAGGAGATGAGGAGAGGGGCACTATGGGTAATCTTCACTGAAGAGTTTTTTGCCTGGAGCGAGCTTGTTATAACGGCCGAGTCGGTTCAGAAGATGGAACCGAGACCCATCCATCATGGATAAATGAAGATCAACAACATCAGATCAGCATTTATAGATTAGAATGTCTTCACATTACCCACATTTTAATGCTGTTTTGTTTACTAATACCTACTGCTTGAATACACCCATTCCCAAAATGACAGTATACCACTCTATTTTTGCATTATTAATGTAAACGTGGAAATATCTTATTCGTTGTTTGTTTTGCAAACATTCCTTGACTCCAGATCTACACATTCTGTGCTGACAATTTGACTGTTATGCTTAGCAAATCATGTCAGCTTGGAGACTCCACCATTCTGACTTAGTTTAACATATGCACCTTTACCAGGACTTCGGAAGTTAGACTTTAAAAACAGTGACGAGTACACTCATTTCAGAAGTACAGAGAGGTCTCCTGTAAAGACAAATATACTGTTATAGGATACACAGGATCTGTGCTTTTCTGATGATTATTGTATCACAAGAAGCAATGAATTAAATACAAATGACCGCATGCTGGTAGAAGACCATTTTATGCTCCATGAGCAATGCAGGCTCAAAAGTTGATGCACCATTTTGCACTTCATTAACATACATGTTACACTATTCATGTGCAATTTGTACTTTAGTGCAAAGCCCCTTCTTGCCAATCATAACATGAGAGCATCAAAATGAAGAAAGGTAAAGTGGTCAAAAATGCAGCAATCAATATCCAGTCTATAAACACTGTTTTAATATATGGACAAACATTGCCACTATTGTGTCAGTGGTAATAACAAGGATGCACGATACTCAGTCTATAGTATATTATATAACTATAGATATGTACAGCTATATATACATAAATATATATATATATACATATATATATATATATATATATATATATATATATATATATTTATATATATATGGATTCGTACCACTTCACTGAAAGACCATTTCACTGACACCCATTTCACTGAGACCAAATCACCTGAAACTCATTTCACCTAAAACTTATTTCACTGACAAATAGTACTCTAAGGCAAATCAAAGGTATATGTCCTTTTCCCCACTGTAGTGCAATCCTGGTGTTAGTATATATAGTTAGGGGTGTGTGTGTGGGGAGCAGCCCTCCACATTGGGGAGGGGGGTGGGAGGAGTAGCCCCCCCCCCCACCTAATTGGGTTTTACCAAATAATGTAAAACAAAACCAGACAACAGAAAACCAAATTAAGTGGGGGGCTGTGCCCCCACACCCCCTAACTATATATACTAACACCAGGATCACACAACAGTGGGGAAAAGGACATATACCGTTGACTTGCCTTAAGAGTACTATCTGTCAGTGAAATTAACTTTCAGTGAAATGAACTTTAGGTGATTTGGTCTCAGTGAAATGGGTGTCAGTGAAATGGTCCTCCAGTGAAGTGGTATGAATCCATCTATATATGTGCGTGTGTGTGTGTGTGTGTATATGTATGTATATATATATATATATATATATATATATATATATATATATATATATATATATATATATAAAAAATGTGCATGTGTGTATGTGTATATATATATATATATATATATATATATATATATATATATACACATACAATGTCAAAACTATGAGTCATGAAATGCATTTCCTAATTTTACAGTGTAAGAAATTGCATTTATCCCTAAAACAAACCCCATAAATTGCATCTATTTTCTGTAATGTCCTATTCCAAGCCAGAACAAACAAACCAAGACTTTTTATGAAAGATTTTCAAAGACATGCATTGCACAGACACACAGGATACAATGGCAGGTTAGGCCCATTTGGCACAACAGCTCTGCTCATTTAATTCCTTCCTTAATTAACAAGATGCAGGTGACACCCAACCAACAGCTTGCTTATAACAACTGCTACAGACATGTCCCATGCATGCTTAAAATAACTTGTTTCTTCCCATCCTTCTCTTTAAGGAAGCTGACTTAAATCTTCTTCCAATCTTTCCATAAAATAATACTTTTAATCAGTTCATCATATTTCAAGCCAGAACTAAAACTGTGATTTTTTTATTTAAGATATTCCACTGGAATAATGAATGTAGAATGTATATTTTTTAGAAACCCTTAACACCCTGGCTCCCAGTAGAAAAACTGGGCTAAAATGTAATTATGCGCCATGGCTAAACCAGGCAACTCGATCACTTATGAACAACAGAGAGAGTGCCTAGACAGCATGGAAAAAAAACCCTCAACTTTCCACCAGAACATATATAAACAGCTTCACAACTAAACACAAAAGCAGGTCCTACTACAAAAAAAATTATCAAAAATCTCTGAGCAACCCACATTCCAACCCAAAGAAATTCTAGCACTCCATAAACAAATTACTATCTCCAGGGAACCCCTGTTCGGCAAACCACTCCCTAACAAACCTTCTAATGAAACTGCAACCTACTTAACTTTTTCATCGAAACAATAGAAAAGCTTACTAAACCAGAAACTCCTGATATTAAGACTCCACCTCCCACCTAATCTCTTCCCTCGTTTGCCCTAGCACCCATAGCTACTTCTTTCATCAGATCACTTTTTAAACTCAAACCCCATTCCACATCAGCCAACAAACTCCCTCCGTTATTTCTCAAACATGCAGCGGAATCTGTAGCATACCCTGTATCTATACTTATCAACAGATCCAGCCACGAAAATACAGTACCAGACATCTGAAAAAAATCTTCATAATCTTCATAATACTCCTCCACAAGGGAGGAAATTCTACAGAACCCTCAAATTGCAGGCATACTGCCATATTATTCCTCTTATCCAAGATACTGGAAAAATGTATACATAGAAAAATACTAAACCATCTCTTACAGGCAAACCTAACTACACCACACAGCACAGTTTCCGAACCTCACAGAATACTACCACTGCCCTCCCAACTTTCACACACAATATTGCCCAAGCCAGAGATAATAATAAACTCATATCAGCTCTATTCCTTGACCTATCCAAAGTATTTGATACCGTTTCCTATCCCATCCTCCTAAACAAACTTTCCAATCCACTACTCTCTACCTCCACTACCTCCTGGTTTAACAGCTACCTCTCAAACAGATATCAATCCATCAGATGTCAAACATCCTTCTCCCCTTTCCATCTTGTTAAGACCGGGGATCCTCAGGGTTCTATCCCGGGCCCCTACTTTTTAATATATTTACAAATAAACTCCATGTCTCCTGCCCCCACTCTACTTTAAGAGAGCATGCAGATTCCACAATTATTAACACCTCCGACAATATACAAAATCTCTACACTGTCACTCAACAATCTCTTCACCTAGTAGAACGGCTAACTGAAAACAACCTGCTTCTCCACCCCAAAAAGACCAAGCTTCTCCTTTTCTTTCCAAAAAATCTCAGTCTAGCTACGGACAACTTCACCATCTCATCCTTAGATAATACAATTATCATCACCGACTCAAACACCAAATTGCTTGGCATTACTATAGGCGATCAATTAAAATTCGACCTACATATTTTAAACTGTATCAAAAAGTCCAATCAAAAACTAGGTCTTCCATACCAAAATAACAAATACATACCTAACAAATCTAGACCTATACTGGCTCAAACTTTTATTCGACCATCCCTGCTGTATGCTGCTCCTATACTTACTAACCTCCAAAATAATCTCTTAACCCAACTAGAAACTACCTATAATAAGACAGCCAGATTCGCAGCCAGTAATAGCTACAAATTCCATTATTGTATATCCCGGAAAAGCTTAAGGTGGCCTGAGATCCCCCACATGCTTCAACTATCACAACTACAAATTGCACACAGCATCCTAAATAGCCCCAATTCCTGCCCTTCCCTTACATCCATAATTACACCCTACACACCCAATCATCATCTCAGAGGCACACAACAAAGCCTTCTGCAGGTGACCAAGCCGAACATAAATATTGGAAAAATACTTTACAGTCATTCAATTGCATACTCATGGAGCAAACTTCCTTTGTCCCTTCGCTCCACTACCAAAAGTGGCAAATTCAAAAAGCAACTGAAAATTCATTTCCAACATGCATGGCTCTGTACTTGTCAGGAAATTACCTAATGAGTTTTAATTCTTCTCTCAATTACCATATCTGACTGGTATCTAACTAAACTGTCTACTTATATCACTCTCTCTGCAGTTAGTACCGATGCTATAAAATGCATCTTTGTTGTACTATGTCATGATGTTACTCTGATTTTTTTTACTTTAGGCATTGCTACATTCCTTGTAAATAACTTAATGCTAACCAAATTTCTCAAAAATATTGTTACTGCAGTCTCAAAATAATGTACTTTTGCCTTGTATAAATTTGTATTGTATATTTTGTTGTTTTTGCACTAAGAATCTTACAGCTTGAATTGTTAAGTTTTTCTTAGTTTATAATTACTTTCCTGGAGCTTTTCTCCTCAGGTCTCCACTGAAAAAGGGCTCGCTGGGCCCAGTCGGACTAAACCAGTTAACAAATGTGAAAATAAAATAAAAAAATAGACATACAAAACCCAGAGTTTAGATCCATTGTTGAACTACAGCATCCATTATCTTGTATACTACGTAAGTTGTAACTACTAATTAAATAACAGCTTATTCAAAAACTGACTTACATCTGTGCCACGACAGCCTGAATTTTTGTTATTGTTTGCCACACTCTGTAAGAAGCTGACTTCTAATAACCACCACCCTTTTCTTTGAAATAATCCCATTATGCATCTCCCTTGAGGTGGCCACCATTGGATTTGTGAGCTCTTTTCTCATGCATCTATCTACCGAACTGATGGATTTCCTTAGACATTTTATTTTTTTGCCCTAAGCTCTTTTTCTTCAACCTTCCTGCTAGCCTCTCTATTAAAAAAATATATATATATATATATATATATATTCGATCAACATGGAAGGGCTGAGACTTTCTGTAAATGCAGAGAAGCTTCCCTTTGCACACATGCCAGTAAGAGCCAAAGGGATGAGTACACAAGTGATTTAGCATGGTGAGGTCACTGTCTTTTGTAAATGCTGTAGCCCCTCAGGCAGACTTATTCCCCCCTGAAAGCAGGTAACATACGTCTTGGGTATCCTGTCTACAAAAGACATTTACTATAAGGATGCATGTCTCAGAGACGTGTCTTCTTCCAACCTTTAGGAAGAGGTGAACAGGCAAAGTCTCATCACTTCTCTCCTACTTTGGACAGCCGTATGATGCTAAGGCTGCTAAAGGTTGGTGGCAGCAGTGGTGGACACCCTGCTCCAGCATCATGAAATCAGCTATTATGATTCTTTAAAGATACTTAAATGTTTCTATTTAACCTTACTCTTTGGGCACTATTCAAAAAACTGCATGCTATGCAGAAGGGCTGGTACACCACAGAAAGGCATATAAAGGGCCTTTGTGAGTTACAAAACATGGTATACAGTAAGGCCTATGCCCAGTCATAACCCATTGTGCAGCCATACTACTCCACAGATGGAGAACAAATGCAAATGAGCCCATCCAATCATAAGCAAATCAAGATAACAATATCTGTGTATGGGCTGGTAACAACAAGGTAACCTATGGGACCCCTGCCACCTAAATTAAGACAGTGTGTCACTGGCAGCAATTCCTGCTCCCTGATAAGATACTGCGCAGCATACAGAGTCAGTGCTGTCATCCTCAACACCCTTTTTCCCATTTTCATGTGGGATGAGATGTCACATCAACACTGGTCAATGTGACTGTGACTATATCACCTTGAGCCAATGTTTACATGACAGAGTGGCTAACCCTATATGTGAGCTGAGTAACCCTATTAGCTCTGGAAAAAAAAAAAAATCAAAACATTTCTTGCATGAAAAAAAAGCCCTGTTGGCAGTCCACATCTCAGTGGTACAGGCAATCCTGCTCCCAAAACTACACCTAGCTCAGCCCCAACATGGTGACACTGCTCCTGCCAATGGAAGTTACACTGCACCTTCATTATCATATTATGGCACACTACTTTCACCACCACACCTAATGACTGAATGATGTTTATGGATCACTGCTAGGTATGACTGTACATAACAGTGCAGTGCGGAAAAGCAGCTTAGCTATGTGCAGTATACCTCACTAGATAGTATTAGCAGCAAAGGAGTGCATGGAAAACACTAGTGCACTACATGTTCATGTGTAAGAGCATGGAATGGATTACTGTACATGGCTTTGGAATACTGGGATTAATGTCTATAAAATGTAGTGCTTCACTAAAAGTAGTGCCCAAACCACATCTATTTCCTAAGTCTGTGAACAGTAGGGCCCCTTTTTGCTAAGATATAACATACTAATGTCTGCTAGAGACACTATCTAGATTCTGCGGTAGATCATGCACTACTTTGTTGCTCTCCTTTGAATTGTCTTCACCCGGTCTGTGTCCTTATAAAAATGAGTCTACCTATTTACAGAAAGGTACAATACACTCATTATTTTCTCGTGCTGAAGCAGCCCAATAGTTTTACTTACTCATGAACCAGCTAAAAACATAAGCACCAATGCTTCATTCGGTTACATTCCAGGAGCACTGTCTGGTTCAGTTCTTTGCTCAGAGTTATAATGGATGTACACTGGAGGAATAAAACCTACAACTCTTTCACTGGCCTTCTTTGTTGCCTCTTAAACTGCCTGATTTTCACTGGGTCACTTAAAAGAACAGTACACATTGCCTTGCGTACACTACTTTATATGCTTACAGAATTCCCAAAATACTTTCTTTCAGTAGTGGTTCCATAAGTAACCCTTTAATTGAGGTTATTCTCCTAGGTCATCATTTTTCGGACTGCCCTGCTTTCATTCCCTTTCTTCAAGAATCTTTCTCTCCTCGTACACTTAGTTTAAAAAGTATGGTGACAGATTTTAACAGCTGTATACTCATTTCTTAAATAATTCTACGATAAAAAGAACAAGTGGGGTGGTTCCTTTCTGATAAGTTCTGTTTGAACATAGGAACGGGGGGGGGTAATCCTCTTTCCCCTTTGTAATTTGTGTTACATTTAGAACCATGGGCAATGAAAACAAGGGGCTCAGAAATTCTGGGATATAACTGGTATGGTACTTGCAAATTATATTATTTTGTACTTGATAAAACCAGAAAAGGACATTTCACAGTTGTGGAACATTCTGAGAGTTTCAAGCCTTTTCGGGATACAAAATTAATGAAGATAAAACAAAGGCAACTGCTGTAAACTATGCACCCACACGCAAATTGATTCAGCAATACCCATATTCATGTCAAAGTCAAAGTAAACTTTATTGCTGAACAAAATTTCATTGCTTGGTCTCAGTGCAAGACATAACAACTGCATAATTAGAGGGACAGTAATAATTAGGATACTTGACACAAATTTACCACATACTAGACAATAAGACATTAGACAATATTATACTAGTAGGTATTTCACAGACTAAGAATTGCCATTGTGATTTGCGCAGAATATTGCACATCCACATTAGTAGTGTGATAAACTCTGTTCATATTGCACATATATGGAGTGATGACTCGCTCTGGCTATTGCCAAAGTACTACAAAAACATCTTAAGAATAATTTTACAATCTTCAAAAATAATACAAAACTATCTACAGTTTAAATAATTATACCAAATTAGACAATGTAAAAACATTGCTTAAGAATAGATGCAACAATGTTTAATATTTAGAGAAATTGTAGCCAGTTCAATTATTATAATACAAACAGGAATTACAGTATGAAGGGAGAAAAAAAAAACAGGGTTATGGCATATTTAGAAACAGAAGAGAAATTGACTGAATTAATGAAATGAATGAAGAAGAAAAAGTAAGGAGGTGTAAGGTATGAATAGGTACTTGTTTGTGTTTAGGGATATAGTTTAATAACATTGAAAGATTTTGGCTAGGATGTCTTTCATAATGGTTTTAAAGGACTGGAGGTAGGGTACTGACCTGATGGATACAGGTAAGGAGTTCCAGGCCTTGGCAACATAGTATGAATACAGACCATGCCAAGCAGATTTGACAGGTTTGTGGACTGAAAGGAGTTTTTGGTCACTGGATTGTAACAGTAGATTGGGAACATAGTTGTGTAAAATGACATTTAGTGCTGGATACGCGGATGGGTGATTTTAAAGGTGGCAAAAAGCTGTGTATATATTAGTTGATGGGGTAGTTCTAACCAATTAAGACATTACAGTGCAATGGTGGTGGGTTCTGAAAGGGATATTTACTGCAATTTTATCCACTTTATTACAGCATTGTTGAAGTTTTTTTTTTTTTTTGTTATGCCTGGAGGTTAGTAAGGATGGGGAGTGCCACAAAGTAGAGAGGGGATTAGGTAAGTAGTGGAAAGTGCAGTTATAGTTGTATTGGTGAGAATGGTTTTGGCTCTGTGAAGTATCCCTAGTTTTGGTGAGTTTTTATGTAATTTTCTATATGCAAATCAAATTTAAGACTATCTTCTACTATCATCCCCAACAATTTTCTAAGAGAAGTAACTTCAAAGGTTGTATTATTAAGAAATGACAGAATTATATAAATTAAAACATGTTTCCCTCATAGTAATATGTATTTGATAGAAAAAATATATATAAATTGTTTGAACTGTTTTTCCTTCTCAGTAACACAATTTCAGATTTGGAATCATGAACTACAAAAAAGAAGATTTGACTCCATTGTAGATTCAACTCTTCTTTTTGAGCTACCAACATTTTATAGAGGACAATTGCAGAATACCCTTCACCTTTTCCTGACAAGGAGTCCTCCCTGTCGGTCTGATAATTGCTCCAAGAAATGTTACTTCTTGTGATAAGAACTGTATTTTGTCTGTTTACTTTGAAACCTGTCTCTTGCAACTGTCTCAGAACTTTTCTTAGATATGACATGTGCTGCTCTACAGTCTCTGACTGTATCAGAATGTCATCAGTATAATGAATAACACTGTCATCTTTACTCACATCCTGTAAGAATGTCCCTACTATCTGATGAAAAATGACAAGACTGTTTTGAAAACCCTGAGGTAATCTAGTCATGACATACTGTTGATTCTAAAGGTACAAGCAAACCTTTGCCATTCCTTTTTCTGAAGTGGTACTGCAAAAAATGTATTTGCTACATCTATCACTGTATACCAATTACTTTGTGGTTTTATGCGAGCTGCTATTTCTGGAATTCCTGGTATCAAATGTGCTCATTGCCGTCTGTACTAATTAACCTTACAGAGGTCTATTACCAAACGGTAACACCCATCCTTCTTTTTTAACTGGCCAAATAGGTGAATTTGTTGGACTATGTCCCTTTTGAATATGCCTGCAAGTTCCCAATCTAAAATGCATTTCCTCATGTCATCAGCTGCCTCAGATGGAATCGGATACTATTTTTGGAAAGGAGGAATGTAATCCTTTGCACCTCCCACCATAATTGGAACTTTTGGCTTTCACAACCTGTTTTTGTTTCTGCCCATAAGGCCTGAAATTCTTGTTTTATGGTATTCCAAACATCGCTTTGTTCATCTGTCAAAGGCCCTGCCTGGTTTCCCCTTACTCTCCACCATGCTAAACTATATTGTCAAGCACTGTAATTTAACACTCAATTCACTTTCATTTCTTGTTTTCCACAGAATACAGTTGGAAAAATCAATTACTCTACCTAAGCCTGTTTAAAATATCCAATCCTATTATGGCCATTCTGCAACTAGGATGCATAAAAAATGTTCCTATTACTGGAGTTTCATCATGAGTAAACTTAATTTACAAAGCAAAAAAGCAGGTTAAGCTCGATAAAGAAAATTACTGTACCACTCAACAAAAAAAACACAGTACCAAACCCAACAATAAATAACATCCTACAGTCTGGAAAAAGTACCACTCCCGCATCCAGTATAACAGGTACAGACCTGGACATAGCCTCTAGCTTTAATAACGATTTCACCTCCTCGGTACTCAAACTCTTAAACATCACTTCCTCTAACACCTCACCACCACCTCAGGCCCAAATCAATTCCATACATTTCACACTTAAGTCTGTTCCTACCTCTACTATCCAAAAACTCCTAGCCAGACTCAAACCAACCACCCTTGCAGCTGATAACCTTCCTGCCAAATACCTCCAAATTGCATCCACAGCTATAGCCTATCCCATTTCACTTCTAATAAATAGATCCATCACCAAACACACTGTTCCAGTCCTGTGGAAAGCCTCATATATCATACCACTCCACAAAGGTGGCCCCTCCCTAGACCTATCCAACTATCGACCAGCTGCAATTCTCTCACTCCTCTCTAAGATCCTAGAAAGATGTATTCATCACCATTTCCTCTCCTATCTCCTCACCAACAACCTGCTCTCCTCAACCCAACACGGATTTCATCCATCCCACAGCACCACCACTGCCCTACTCAAATGTACCAATACTATAAACTTCCACAGGAATCTAGGTAAATTTGTCTCAGTTACTTTCCTAGATTTATCCAAGACATCTGACACAATCACACATAATAAACTACTGTCTTGTCTCTCTGACCTCAACCTTAACAACCCCACCATCCTCTGGTTTAAAAGCTATTTAGATAACTGCCAACAATCCATCAAATGGCATAACTCTCTATCCCCCCACTCCCAACTACCTTAGGAGTGCCACAAGGATCAATCCTAGGACCCCCTTCTTTTTAATATCTTCACAAACCAACTCCACTCAGCTACCTCTAAAACCAACATAGTCCAATACGCTGACGACACAACTCTCATATGCTCTGCACCCAACATCCATCTTCTCCAACAAAAAGCACAAGAAGCCTTCTCTGAAACAGAGAACTGGCTTAACAACTCACAACTCATACTACATCCCAAAAAAACACAACTAATGCTATTCCACTCTACTAAAAAGAGGAACCTTATCTTCTCTATACTCTCCACCAGCAAAACCCAAATCACCCCCGTCACTGAGGCTAAACTCCTAGGGGTTACCATTGACCAGCAACTCAAATTCACAAAGCACATAACAACAACCATCACCAAAGTTGACAAAAAGCTAGGTTCTCTCTATCGCTGTAAAAATGATCTAACCACTGAATCTCGAATTACAATAGCCAGGACCCACCTCCTATCTACACTACTTTATGTATCCCCAATTCTAACTAATCTTTACAAAACTGACCTTAATAAACTTTCCATCTGTTACAACAAAATTGCTAGATTCGCTACCAATGTCAAATCATGATCCCACCTCTGCCTTTCACTACAAGCCTTGCACTGGTTTGAATTTCCAAACCTATTAAAGGTACCATCAAACTCAGTGTAGCTCATCTAATTCTGTACTATACCAAGAAAACCCCTGACCTGAGTGGCATGCTGAAGTTCTGCAATTCAAATAGACAACTTCGGTCCTCCAACAAAGCCTTAATCGAAACTATGACATGCAAAAACAACTCCGGGGAATAACTATTTGCCCATGAAAGCAAAAATATGGAACAATCTTCCCGCAACCTCAGACTACAAAACTCCACACCCTCCTTTAAAACCCTACTTAAAACATACCTCTTCACCAACCATCTATGCACCTGTAACTGACCCCCTGAAGCCTCGTCCACTTACTATTTCTACACCCCATCTTTCCTGGACAACACAAACAACACATTCTAACTATACCTATCCATGTGTGAGCAATAACCTATATATGAGTGTATGTACATGTGTGTGTGTGTGTGTGTGTGTGTGTGTATATATATATATATATATATATATATGTATGTATGTGTGTGTGTGTGTATATATATATATATATATATATATATATATATATATATATATATATATGTGTGTGTGTGTGTGTATATAGATTATATATATGTAGATATATAAATATATATATATATATAATGTATATATATATATATATATATATATATATATATATATGTAGTGCGTGTATGTATCTGTGTGTATGCATATATATGCATGTATACTCTTGCATGTATATTTGCTTGAATGCATATATGGAAAACTTAAACATTTATATACTCTTATTCAGTTATGAAATATCTTGCAATGCTCTACCAGGTTCTTATCTAGTCTCATTGTATATTCTGTACACTTGTATTTTTAACCAAAAGAGGGGAATATCCTATTATTGTATACTAACAGCTGTAAAGTCTACCATCTGTATGTTACTACTCTGTAATGTCTCTCTTGTAAATTTTTCTTCTCTCTGTAAACTTATGGAGTTTTTTTCCCCAGGACTCTGCTGAAAATGGACACTTGTTGTCCAGTCGGACTATCCTGGTAAACAAATGTTAAATAATAATAAATAATAATTTCTACAGGTTCACTGCCTACTGCTACACATGCACTACCATTAAAACCTGAGTCCAGGGTTTTCTTTCTCGGATCCGGCTTAAGCCTTCTGTTTGTAACGGGAACTCTTCATTATTGTCTCTTCAATGCACCAAGCTTATAACCAAAACATCAGAAGTCCACCTTTAAAGACAAAGAACATTCTAACGCAAACGTGAACCAGGGAGTCTAAGGCCATCCAAAAACTGCAATGACAGCAAACAGTCAGAGCCTCAGGGTCTGTAGCATTCTCCAAAGTGGTCGGTAAGTCAAATGTTGCCAAGGAAGGGCTCGGATGTAAAACTTCTGGTACTGTAAAGGTGACTGAGCTGAGAACTGTTAGTGATTTTAATAGGGAGATGTAGGCAGAAGTTGATCAGATGAAGGATAAACCAAGACACCAATTCTAATACTAATCCTGAGGACTCTATTTCCATAGAGAACATCAGGCCTAAGGTACATCTTTTAACATGGTTTGCAAAGAAAACAGCTTGAGTGATTCTCTTTGTCTCAATGAATGGAGGAATTCAGATGCACAACTGCCTGTCATTTAAGGTGAATCAATACTAGGCATATTGGATCTTGGTGATTTCCTTCCTCACCCAAGGACTGAAATGCCAGCTTTGAATCTGTTGTGCAATAATAAAGCCTTCCCAGGTTCCATCTCCTTCCCTTTACCCATAGTCCCTGCACATCACAATCTTCAGTAAGTCACTAAATAGCAGAGCACAGCACAAATGCTCTTGCAGTACACCAGTATCACCACCTAAGAGGGATCCCCCTCTGCAAGGGCTGGGAAGGTGGGAGGGATGTTGAGGAGAACAAAACACAACCATATAGATTTAGTGTTATGGTAAGAGAATAACTTTCAGTTCTATCCCTTGCCTGATTCATCTTCCATAATGATTAGGAAAGAGTCTGCAGCAGACCTACCTGGGTGGCCTTATGAACATATTCCCTCAATCAATGTGGTTCCAGAGAATAACAGAGACCACATTCAGCTTGTAATGTCTTGCAGAGGTATTCAAAAACCTCAAGCTGCACTTGCACATATGTCATCTACGGAACTGTTCCTGATAAAGCCTTGTGAAGCTTGTAGAATAAGCATCCGGCTCAGCTGGCACCTTCTTACTGTGGACGTGTTATCTTATTTGTCATAAAACGTGATGCAACTGCACAACTACTTTTACAAACTGGACTTGGAAACCTTGCTGCCTGCTTTGTCTGAGGCAAAGAACGAATAAATGTGAATTTTTCCTAAAGACTTTTGTTATCTTCAGATAAAAGTCCAATTATCCATGCACATCCATACAGTGCAGCAAATAATCTACTTTTAACATAGTTCGGAAAGAATACGGGAAGATTAACAGAATGAGGAAGATCAGTCTCCTCATTTATCATGCGAATGAACACAGGATTAGTTGACAAGACAATTCCATCTTTGCAGAAGACAAGGTGTGGAGGATTAATATTCAGGGACTAAAGCTCAGAAATTTTTCTTACTGAAGTAATGGTTACCAAAAAGAATTTTCCTGGAAATTAATTTCAGCTTCTTTCTAAAGGGTGGCACAGAAAGGGGCAGACTGATCTTCTCTAACAAAATAATGATTTCATGGTGGAATATGCTGCTAAGCAGTAGTCTGATAAGAAAGGCTTCACAAACGTACATACAGCCAAACAACTCTCAAAGCCTTGATGGAAAAAAACTAGACAGAGCAGCCAAGTGAATTTTGATGAAAGCATAGTTCAGTCTGGAATCAAAAATTTGAGCAAGGTAGTAGAGAACTGCAGAAATCAAAGTTAAAATGGTCATAATGTTTTATACATGGTCCAAACACAGAAACATGCACCCTACTGCTATTACATGTTTTCTTGACATTGGGCTTTTGGACAGAAATAATGATCTGGATGACATTGTTAAGGTGCGTTTCATCAATGGTCATCATCAGAACCAAAAACAATTGGTTAAAGTGAGGGCATGTAGTTCTGTACGAGGCTGGCTAGAGGGGTGAGAAAGCTGGATCTTGAAGGGTGTCAATCTGAGAGGCTTCCACAGCAAATGAAGCTTGAATAAGTGGAACTAGAGTTGTTGCAGCCAAAATGAGGTTATGAGAATAACCTTGCCCTTGTTCACCTTTGTCTTCTGTATAAATCTAGGAACAGGGAGAAACGGATGAAGAGAGACCTACAGGCCACACCTGGACTGAGGTATCGGAGCCACAATCCTAGAAGGGGAATCAGGAAAAAAGTCATTGCTGCAGAGTAGGTCAGAGACAAAAGGGTTGCAGCAAGGCTTCTTCCACTTGTAGAAAAGAGTTTTCACCATCCTCCAGCTGAGGGTCCACTCATGTGGTATCAGCAGACATCTGCTACGCTTGCCTGCCACGGAGCTAATCTTTTCAGCAATTTGTGTAAATAACAGAATATGGTCTGAATGAATGGTCTGTTCCCATAACCATATCACCTCTCAACAAAGGAGGCAGCAATGAGTCATTCCTTGGCATTACTGATAAATCTATACAATGCTATGCTGTCACAGTAAAGGAATCATGAAATTCTTGCAGCATTAGAAAAAAAACACCCCGATCTCCAGGATGTTGACATTAGGCTGGCCTCATTCTGTGACTGAACACCTTGGGCTCTCCTCCCTGGATAATGACCCCTCCACCCTAGAGCCCAGGCATGAGGGGTGGCAGTCACTTGTGGGCCTAGGAATTTGAAAGGAACTACAAAGAGGGGTGTCCAGTAAATATCCTACAAATATGATGGTTTGTGAAGGCTTCATCTGAGACATCATAAGACTTAGTGTTATTCCAAAGGTCTGGAAATGCTGAAGGGAAGGATGCCAATTGAGTATCAACTTCCTTAAGGTCTCAGCAGCAAAAGGCCAATCATCAGGAAGATCTTGATGACTTGCAACCTTTGGCATACCATAACCATGGCTATGGTCTTTGTAAACATCACATGGCAGTGGACAGTCTGAAAGGAAGAGCCCAAATATAATGATGACTGAATTTTCCTAAATGTCTTGGTAGTTCTTATAGGCAGTTAAATAACGGGCAAAATGTATACTGATACCCTGTTGGAGAATGAACATTCTCCAAAAGGCTATTAATGTACAGAGATATCACCTGAATAAATCTGCTGATTCATGGCAGCTTGAAGCACTGGCTGTTAAATCAAATCACCACCGTCTTTTTTACATTCTCTAAACTTGGCTTTACTATTTAGTGAGTACAAAATAAAAAAAGTATAAAGACTGTTTACATATACTTACAAATAATTAAGTAAATAAACCAATTAGCAAAAGCAATTCCAGCAGCATTTGCAAGAATTTGCCATTTTACTTTCCCTTTGTTAAGAGCATCTTAAAATGTCATGTTTAGTGTAGTGGAAAAAAGAACGCAATTTTGTGTGTGTATGTATGAGGGAGAGACAGAGAGAGCACATACCGGTCAACTTCTTAGCTCAAACATTTTGTCAGGCACATTTTTTAAATACGACACTAATTCAGTAAGCAAAGAAAATACAGCAAGAGGTTTTCCATCAACAATGTACAAAAATAAGAAGTAGGAACAACTGTATGTGTGTGTGTGTGTGTGTGTGTGTGTGTGTGTGTGTGTGTGTGTGTGTGTATACACACACACACATATATATATATATATATATATATATATATATATATATATATATATATGATTCTATGTACAGGTGTGTGACTGTGAGTCTGTCTGTGCACATAAGGGAACATTGAATGCTTACATAACTTATTGGGTGTCAAGTACACAGCTTGTACATATGCCACAGCAACTATTTTACAACTATATATATATATATATATATATATATATATATATATATATATTTACACACACACACACATATATATATATATATATATATATATATATATATATATATATATATATTATATATATGTATATACGCAGACACACATGCAAACACACATTTTATATATATATATATATATATATATATATATATATATATATATATATATAGATCCTTATCAGATGATCATGTTTTCAGAAACTCGAAATTCATATGGTTGAGACGATATGATACAGTCTCTGAAAACTCAAACATCCAAAAAAAAAAAAAACACAGACACAAAAAACTAACTTATTTTACGTTTTTGCAGGGGGGAAGCTCACCTGTGCCCCCCTGCAATTTAAAAATACCAACTCTGAGGAAAATAGTAAATTTCCCATTCCGCACTGTAACTTGATCTACATTCAAAACCTTTGAATTTTCAGAAACTGGTACATATGATCTCAACCATATGAATTTTGAGTTTCTGAAAACTTGATCATGTGACAGGGATCCATATATATGTGCGTGTGTGTGTGTGTGTATCAATGCATATACTACTATACTAAATAAAAAATAAGAATGCAAAACAATTTAACATATAACATCCTCCAGTGTGGGCACTGCAAGGGAAATAATAGAACTTTCATGTATATTAAGCCCCACTTACAACATACCTGGGCATTCTGTTATTTCCCCAGTAATGCTCAGCCTTTCAGTCGTTACTCGCATCTGCATCTTGGAAGTCCAGAGAAAAACACCCAATCCCCTCTTGACAATTAAGGAAGAATCATTTGCACCATGACCACCCAGAACTTTTGTTCTAACTCAACAATTATTTTAGGACACTTAGATCTAGAATGGGCCTTGGGTCCTTGGTCATTCTGGACAATAAAAAGAATCTGGAGTAAGGATGGACCCCATTCTGGCCTGGTGAGACCTGTTGGATGGCTGTTTTCAAAGGAAGTTTGAAACCTTTATAACAGTGCCCTCTTCTGATGGGGTGGGACAGAAGGAGATACAGGAGGAGAGGAGGGAGATCACACAGTTTCTGGTATTACGTGCTACATCTGATTGTGGGTGCAGAGGATTAAGGAGCTATTTCCTGTGAACCAGTGGTCCAAAGTTTGAGTCCCTCACTCGCCACTGCCTAAATGTGTGACTCTGAGCAAGTCACATAACTGAAAGCACTTGAGTCTGAAAAAGGTCTATGGAGATCAGTGCTCTACCCAGGTAAGCAAATACAAATAAAATAAAATAAAAATAAAAATCCACCTATCATATGTAACATCCTCCCATAGTGGAAGGTGCTGGGACAGACAACCCCCAACGGCCTCCATCCTGGACTGTGGCCTGCAAAATCCCTGGCTTGGTCAAGCATGTCTACTGCTTGGTGAGTGACTACCATGGAAACTTCCATTGCATCTGCACTGGTTCTTTCCTGGCAGCTAAAGCTCTGCTGCTGTTACCAGAATCACTTCTGATGCAGCCTCTCCTACATCATATAGAAGGGGTGATGTAGAACAGCAAACTTCACATCAGCAATGGTAAGAGTTTTACCATCCTCTTCTCTATCCTCCAGTTGAGCCTTAAATTGTGATCTAAAAAATCTGAACTGATAAATAGGATGTTAAGGAAGGATGCCTTGAAATTCTCTGCAAAAGATTTGAGGTTAATCTCAATGCACTGCAGTATGGCCATTCTAGTAATGGCCGCACTTGTTGCATTATGGACAAGTTACATGGTGAGAATGTTGATAAGAGAGAGAATAGCTGCAAGAGAGAAGAATTTGTAATGTAGCTTTTTATCAGATACTTTTTTGCAGGATGCTACTACATTAGTCAATGCCCTGCAGTACTATTAACACATTTCCTGTAGGACTCGGGATACATGAATCCACCTCCTTCCCAATTCTAATACAAGAATCCATCTCTGACGCACACAAAGTTTGCTAATAAGGATGCTGATACAAGAATATGTGAATTCCTCTATTGAAAAAGAGCTAAGAAATGGAGGAAATCTAAGGTACAAAACAGGGGTTACAGACAAGATGGTAGAGAAAGCAGCATAACTTCATCAGCTGGTGAAGTTCTTTACTCTTTTGTGTTGTTTTTTTATCCTTCACAAGCCTAAAAATGACTGTGCACTTAAGTGCATATACAGTCATTGCAACATAAAGTTAACAAAATGTGCCAAAAACATTATAAGTAAATATCAAGCAGTATTACAGCAGCCACAACAGCTATGAAGCATAAAAATAACAAT
This sequence comes from Protopterus annectens, assembly GCF_019279795.1. Lineage (NCBI taxonomy): Eukaryota > Metazoa > Chordata > Ceratodontiformes > Protopteridae > Protopterus > Protopterus annectens. Next base: position 137,996,975 of record NC_056743.1, on the reverse strand, counting down.
GAAATAATTGTCCTCTGCACTATAAGACGGTATTTCACTAGCACCCCCTTCCTTTACAGCCACTCATATCAACGTACTAGTGGGTCAGCTTTAAACACATGAATTTGCTAACACCACGCACATCCACCATTTGGTTGCACTTTCTAATGCTTCCTAACTACTAAGTACTACCCTATGCGAAAGGAAGCAAATGCTCTTTGGACACTTGGGTATCTTCTCCCTTGGAAGTTCCCCTAATTTGCTCTGCTTGTTCCTCTGCCCAGATTGTCTCATGCTTGCTGCTGCAGCAGCATGCTTGTCTACTGTGGACTGTCAAATACTAAATATGTGTGATTTATAGTTTATAGTACAAATCCAGGTTTTCCATCTGTGCCTGCTTTCAACTATAGTTGCTTCTGTTCTGATTATTAAAGAACACAAGTCACGCTTTACATTAAACAAAAAATACAAATGCAGGTGACCAGTTATGCCACCAGTACTTTGCCCAAGCTTGGTTTCCTGACTTCTGCACATCTCTTCTAGTATTACTAGTCCAGTCCTGTTTTCCACGACTTGTATATGACATTAGAACATTTTGAAGTATAGAGTGCATCTTTACAGAGACTACGTTGTGCAGAATTGTGCAGATGTCGCAGCACTTGAAGGTAAGGGGGGGGGGGGCTAATCACTTCCTTCTTATTCTCCATTTGTAAGGAAAATCTGCAAAGATGAGAACAGCCACATCAGCTGCATGTGCAGAAGTCAAGAAAATAAGGTGGTTTGATTTTTGTGATGAAAAACGGGAATAAAAATGCAGTTAGTTAAATGAATGCTATTTGGAATATAAAATAAGTATTAACTCTCCTTTAGACCTGTCGTGACAAAGACAACTACGAAGGTATCCCAAAATCATTCTAGCTGCTCAAGAGTATTTATATTCTATTTTATAGCTGAAATATTATTAGCAGACCAGAGTATCAGCATTATGCATATCAAGTGCGACTTTGACAAAGTGGGTCGCATCCTTCCTTTAATTTGCATGGCAAACTTACTGCAGTTTTCTTCATCACTTCCATCAGGACAGTCTTCAAATCCATTACACCTGAAACGGCCTATAATGCAATGGATGCCACTTGCACAGGCAAAGAATGTTGAAGAACATTTGGATTTTACTTTGGCTGTAAATAAAAAAAATATGACAATTACCCAAATGCAATAACCTTACATTGTATGCTTCATCCTAAAAAAAATCTGGACTTTTCTGTTACTGCAGCTTGTTAGTTTTTCAACAGAATTTTCACATTAAATTTTCTGAGCTACGAGGAGGCACTTAACTCATATTCAACAAGGAGAAAACCTATTTGTATGCTTGCATCAACACTGAACTTTTACTATTCTCATACCAGACTTGATAAGCCAGCAAAACAGAAAATAGGTAATGCATTCTTAGGTTACCACTGAGTGGCTGCATTTGGCTCAAGGTCATGCGGTGGTGGGGTTCTCTGGAGAAGTGTCTTCCAGACTTCCCTTCAAATACATTTTTTCTCCATGAAGTACTACGTGGAAACACACTTATCAAACTCACAGCCAGGAGCTGTGGTGTCGATTGACTACATGCCATGATTCTCCAATGGCTCAGTCAAACAGACCCCAGTGCCTCAGTCAAACAGACCCCTGTACACCCTCTTTCCTGGAAGGAATGTTTGCTGATGATCATCCAGTCTTTCCCTCTGCTGATCATCCAGTCTTTCCCTCTGCTTTCAATCTTCGGACTCCGCAACTTCCCTAGTATACATAGGCATTTATGAATGAACACAAACAGGCATGCATTTGTAAAAGCAAAACAATCAAACAAATAAAATAGAAAATCAGCTGCACTTGTTGCCTTTACAAAAATAACTACTGGGTAAAGTCAGTGCAGCGTGATCCTGTCACCCCCCCCCCAACCTCAACCTTATTATGGAAAACTCCAAGGATGTAGAACGACACACAGCAAGCAGTCAACTTGTATCTGGAACTTTCCTGAAAACTGTGCAAGACCATCTAATTAAGCATGTCCTATCTATGCTAGTGTGCTGAAATAATAAATTATCAACATTTGACAAGGAGTAAGTGCTACTTTATTACTAGATATAACCTGCCACTCTGTGCTTTACAGTTAAGGACAGAAATAAAAACAAAATGTATTTCAAGCTTATATCTCAATTTGTTGTATATGAAGACTGCAGTGCAGCAAGAATATCACCACCACTTTCCACATTACAGTTCAGCTCTACATTAACTGTCATAAGGTAAGATCTACTATGAGATGCCAAAGGGATAACACTGTATGTGGTCAGCACTGACAACTGACATGATGCTGTACAGAAAGTGATATATGTGTAATATATAATGAGGGATCACAAGGAAGTACTGCAAGATACTAAATTTGTGTCCAAGCTACACTATGAACTCATACAAGGTAACTGAATGAGGTGGTTTGCTGACAGCTGCACAATAAATGTTCACTGTCATGATGCTTGTTAGGTAGGGAATGTGACTCAGACATTACAATGATGCTCATTACCAATACAAGGTGTAAGGACCTTGTAAATAGCAGCGTATATGCCTTCCAGCAGAAAATATAACAGCATTTCTGCATATGGGAGCAAAGCACCATATAGGGCAATATGAAAGTTTGTTTACAGCAAAGTATGTCTACCTAGGTTTTTGCTACATCTACATCATAACTTGCCACATCCACAATACAGTTATCAGGGAATTATTTATGGGCCACAGTAATACAGCCAGTCTGCTACTGTGTGGAAAATGTTTAAAGTGTGCCTATTATGGAGACTCTCCCAAGTGCATGACAAAAGTGGGTACACCATACTATTTCCTGAATGCAGCTGCTATGTCTGTAGCTTTTTGAAATGTACCATAACAACAGCTCTGTAATAAATGTGATCGTCTTCAGTAACAGTTAGAGCTATATGTCATGGGTAATAGGACTATCCAGCACCTGGAGTCTTCAGATCATTCACTGGTTCCTATCATACTGCATTTAACTCTTAATCTCTTCAGTTCTTTGTTGTATGAACTTTACTAAACCTATGGCAAATGTCTTACAATAATTCCATAGAAAAGAAGACAGAGAAGGATGGAAGTTATCAGTCACCATGTCCTTAGCTGTGATAAGAATACAGGAGCCAGAGCTTGGTTTGCTTGTGATGAGCCCTGGTAAGATGTCTGGAAAGGAACTGTTGCTGAAGAGGGACGCACTCCTTGCAGATCTAGCATTATTGTAAGTACATAACTTTTGTATCTAGTAAGAAGGAGATCTCTTTGATGATCTCCTTGGTAACAGGCAGGATAGAATTCTCAGCTACATATCTGGTTTCCTGGCTAGCAAAACAAACTTTAGATCACAGTAGGCTAAAAACAGTATCCTGCACTGGATAGATCCAATCTGCAATGCTTGGCAAAGATGTTACAATTAGAGCAAGTGGACATGCTATAAATATCATCGATGCTTTCATAGAAAACATTATTTAGGACAGGAGTAGCTGTGGACATTCTTTTCATCGAATGGTCCTTGGATAATGTAGCTAGATTGCAGAATGTGAAGAAATCTAAAAGTCATGCGTACATGGTTATTTACATACAAAATAAAACTGGAACAATCTCCAAACAATGAAAAAATGTTACTTAAAACCACAGTTAAACCAGAAGACAAGCCTTTAAACAACTCTTTAGCATTAATACAACTTTATTTCATGCTTTTGTCATTAGCAATAGACTTCTTCAGAAATAAATTACGCAAAAAAAAATACATAACCTTAATAAATACTTGAAATAAAATCATGTTGGCCATTCACAATAAGCAGACAATTAAATACACTTCCAATGTTAACTGCCCTTTTATTTAACCCTTTAACTTCTAAACCCCTATAGCCAACCTGCAGTCCTTCAGAAAACATTCAATATTAATGGTGTAATTTAAACCTGGTAATTTGTCTGCCTCTAATCTTACTTGCCATTCAGTTTCTCTTTGTTCCACCTGATTTTTTATAATTTATTTTTCTTAAATCATAAGGTATGTGTTCGACCACTGCAAAGAGAAACTTCTTATAATTATTGTACCTGACAGTATGTTTATATAGGGCGTTATTTTCCTTCTATGTTTTAATGTTACAAAGATGTTCTTTTATCCTGGTGTCCAACTTCCTATATAGTAACTAGGGCAGCTTAAACACAAAGCTATGTATACTATTCATTTAGTCTGGCAAGTACAATTTCCAGGTATTTCTGTAGTGTACTGTAAATGTTCTAACATCACATAGAACCCTTCATATGTAAACCTACAAGCAGTACAACTATTGCACTTAAATGTACAATAATTATTATTACATCTTAAATGAGATTAGAGGCGGAGAAACCACCAGATTTAAATATCATAAATATTAAATGTTTTCTGAAGGACCGTAGGTTGGCTATAGGAGTTTAGAAGTTAAAGAGTTAAATAAAGGGGCAATTAACATTGGAAGCGTTTTTAATTGTATGTTTATTGTGAATGGTCAACATGATTTTATTTTAAGTATTTAAGCTTATGTATTTTTTGTGTAATTTATTTCTGAAGAAGTCTATTGCTATTGATGAAAGCGTGAAATAAAGCTATATTAACCTTAAAGAGTTGCTTTAAGGATTGTCTTCTGGTTTAACCGTGGTTTTAAGTATCATGGGTATTTATATACTGGTTTGCCTTTTCTTTAAGGAAACAAAGATACAGTCAAATCTTTCTGAATTTTCTGATCCTGCTAAACTAAAAGCATATAATTTGATGGACATCAGTGCAAGCAAAGAAGATATTTTCCCGTTTCAGGAGCTAGGGAAAAAAGTTTGGCTACTTTATAAGCTGTCACAAACTGGTTATCGTGACAACCTTCAACTGAATCTGTCATTATGGAAGTTCAGATATAGTTGGTTTGACCAACAAGTCTTTCAGTTCTGATATCTTTCTGGCCAATGTAACAGCTACTAAGAAAATCATCTACATTCACACGGATTACAATGGTGGCTTTGTTAATATCTCTAGGATGAAGTACAGAGTCAGGGAATCATAGCGTCTGAGGTAAAAGGTACCCCTGATGAAAGTTTTACTGGCCTTCAGTGCTAAGGAAGCATTATGCTGGCAGTCATGTACACCTGAAATGGCTGCCAAATGCACCATTATGGCTGATTAATGGAAATCTGTTAAATATTAAATAACCTGATCAGGATTTGATCCCCTCAGGTCTATATCTTTCCACAAAGCCAGTTGATGAATCTTTTCCATATGTCTCTAGAAATATTTCTAGCACAAGGCATTTGCGATGATATCAGAATCTACACAACTTTAGGTATAAACTTCAGTACTTCACCTGGATTTTAAAACCAAAGAAGTGAAAAGAGAGAGCTTGAGATTGTTGATGTTTGAGTAGATGCATCAGGAAAAGAGGTGAACAGATTCTTGTAGGTCAAGCCCTTGAAGTTTCCCTGCAGTCTATACGCAGTGCCAACGGGAGAAAAAAAAACTTAGCATATGTTTTAATGACTCTTCACTTAACTGTATGAAGTATAACAAATGGAAAGGGCATCACTACTTATACTGTGTTTAAACTCTGTCATTTCATGTAATGGTTAACTGCATACGATTAATTGAAGAGCATGGCAGTCATTAGAACATGAAGTAGTAGGTCCTCTAGTGTGTTTTTTTTATAGGAGAGCTCCATCCAAGTTTTTATTTCGGAAAGTGATTATTTTCTTCCCTATAATTCAACACTACATGTCGCATACACAAAAAAACATCATTTAATAATTATTCCATTTGTTTTATGTCTGCACTTATTTCTGTTTGCCTTTCTTTCCTGTGTTTGTCTCAATCTGTTACATCAAAAAGACTAATAAGAGTGGCAGAGTGATTAGGTAGATTACTTTACTACAGAGCCATTACGAAAACAAGGACTCAAACAATGGCACTTAAATGTGTCTTAATAGTCACAGACTGCCAGCATTGCACCTCAGATGAATAGTGTAACCTGGAGTCTGAAGGAAAGCAAGGCTTTCAGGCTTAGTTTTCAGATAAAAAAAATCATGCTTAGTTTATCTATTAAGTTAATTGTTTTCTCTTATCTAAACTCGGAGTACCACAAACATCTTGTCTTCTTATTTTTTGTCACTATTTGATTTTGCATTTTTTACACTTTATTTTCCATAGAACTACATGTTTCTTCTCAAGTTTTGTTACAGCATTTTTGCACTGCATACATTGTTGTTGATATGAGTGAGCTGGGGAAGGAAAACAAACATCAAAGACTCAAATTATACCTACAGTATTAAAATCTGTGAATGCAGTACAAACCAGCTCAGCCCAAGTAACATCTATTAAGCACTGAGGTCAGATTTCTCACACTTCAACACTGAACTACACTTGTTACTTTGAAAAGAACAATTAATTCAGCTATATTTTCAAAGCCTGTCATTCAAACATTCCTTAAATTGCTGTAGCAGAAATGGCCACTAATGAAAATCAAAGAAAGTAAAGTAATTAAACATGCAGACTGATGCTGACAGTCAAAAGTAGGCAATCACAGTACTGTTGTAAGCTGATGAGAGAGCTACATCAAATACAATTAAAAACAATGTAATTATGTATGTAGTTTTCCTATTTTTTTAGTTACTGACACTCTTACAGTTCACTGACTGTAATCTGCCTCTAACTGTACATTCCATGCCTCACCTATAAATCCATATTGTGCATATTTGAAATTGCCAGACTTCTATTAATTTGATTTCATTCTGTTTATTGTAACTGTATTTTTTACTTAACTGTTTGTGCATATTCCATGTATTGCTCTCCATTTTAGTATTTTGTATGACTTAAAACATATTTTTCTATGTTCTATGAATATTTGTATGTAAATTCCTGGAGTTTTTCTCCTCAGGTCTCCACTGAAAATGGGCTTCTAGCTCAGCTGGACCAACCCAGTTAACAAATGTCAAATAAATAAAATAAAAAATAAATAAAATGATCCTTACTTGTCTGTTCCTCTAAAAATGACATCAGGAAGGGGAAGGCACTGACTGTTAAACAAAATCATGGTATCATGGCAGACCCCTTTCAGAGCACTCTGGGGTATAACAAATTATAAAAAAATAATAAAAACTTATTTTGATACAGAGACATTGGTAATGCAGAAAAGTTCAAGACGTGGTTCAGTTTTGTGTACAGTTCTTCTTTAACAATCTAGTCCAGCAAGTTTTTGCCTATTAACTTTATGAACTTTTGGGAAAATCTTACATTGGAGCAAGAGATACTCCAGCTTACTCATGGGTAGTTAATGTCTCCCAAAATAATGGAATTCTTGGTTACTGGAAGTTCATCATGTACATTCAGGAACCTTACATGATTTTTCAGAGGACATATATGGTATGCAGTAAAAGTCTAAAATTGACAGTCCTGCTTAGTGTGATTCAGAGTTCAATGATTTCAGTTTGTAGGTCTTTGGGAAGCTGTCTAGAAACACTATGACTCCTACCAAATTTGTAACCACCACCATTGTTACCACTGAGTCTGAAGGCAAGCTATATGGATAACCCAGATAAAGAGGGAGTGCTTTCTAAACATTTAAACCAAGTTTCAGTATTTACGCAGGTATGGATGCACTGCAAATGCAAGAGAGACTCAAAGTTCAGCAGTTTGTTACTGAGAATTATGCCACTGAGCAGAGACACCTTAATGTGATCCTGTTCTGAATTTTTTATACAGTAACTACATTTGGATATCCAATAGTTGGAGTCTGCCTAAAAATAGGTACTATGACGACAGCAAAGGCTTTAGCCAGTATGCATAATCCTTGGAATGAGAAGTGCAGGCCGTGCCTTGCAAAGCAAGTAGGACTGTCAAGCATCTTATCCCATCTCACACTGACATGCTGGATACCCCTGGAATTGCACCAACTATTTAACTAATTGCTGAATTCAATATTTCTTTTTTCTTTACACCTAGATATTCATGGAGAAGAAAAGATTACACTCAGGACCAGAGTCTTGTCTGTACTTGTGACATGCATGGAGAGTTCTGACAAGCTTCTTTAAACATCCCTAAGAGTTCTGCATCCCAAGTTGCTCACCCCCATGTGGAGCAGCATCAAGCAGAATTCATATTTATTAGGTGAAAGAATCTTAAGGGCCTTTGAGATATTAGAGATCCTGGCACCTGGAAGACAATACAAGGTCATCCTGTCTTTGTCCAGCCTACTGCCTGAAGAATCAGTGTGCCTGACTATACAGTCACTGATCACAAACATTTATATTAGAACATAGTTCTGGTATACTGAATTTGAGATGGTTTAACTCTTGGTGCATCTGTTAAAAATATGCTTGAAGGTGATGTGGTGTTGCATTCTTACTGTGACTTTGTCTTTGTAGGTCTAAGAGGCTTTGGCAAGAACTTTTTTACGTCGGCATAAGACATTTAATGTCAGTTGGTGCCGAGTGTGGTGGATGTGTGTGTGTGTGTGTGTGTGTGTGTGTGTGTGTGTGTCTGTTGCTCACAATCCTTGTTTTTTTCATGAGTGAGGCCTCCATATTGGTTAAACGTTTGCATCATTAACAAACAGAATTACATCTGTTGAGTAAGCTGTTCATTATCTGTGAATATAAGGCAATTGCTACTCTGCCTTAGAATACCAAGTGTTATAAGGCTGGCAGCTACAGTGAAACAAGCAGGCTGACCTTCTGTTTTAGTCCATACATTCAGAGAATTTATTTGAATTACAGAGAACTATATGCAGGTAAATGGGATAGTTATCAGGCTATACTGTGGAAAAGTGTAACTGGTGATGTTAAGGTAAATTGGGATTATTTGGCAGGTGTACACTGTCTGACTAAATGAATGAATTTAGGCTGAGCTGCAACTGTGACAATGGACAGTTCAGAGTTGGCAATCAGCTTTAAGTCTGAATCAAGGAGGTTGCTTAGGGCAACACACAGCAGCTATGGGCTATGCATGGCAATGAAGAGCAATTGCAGGCTGCTAAAAGCAGCCCAGAGGATATGGGTTACAAAAACACAGTGCAGCTTGTCACACAACTGTGGGTTGCTGCTTGCGTTTCTATGTTTTGCTAGTCACTCAAATAGGATTTGGGAAAAGTACATAGTGTTAAGACAGGTACAGATCAAGATGCATGCAACTATACAGTGTACATTGCACAAGCCATCAATTTTTTAAAAGATGATTATAGTAACCAATTATCTCCTGAGAGATACTTAAATACACAGTGAATGTCTGGCCTTTGTCTTTTTTTTTAAGAGATTTCAAGCTTGCATAAACTAAATAACTGCTGGTGATTCCCCACTAGTGTTTTCCACCCACCCTCCCCTTTGTTGATGTGCTTTTTAAACCTGGTGCGTTTAAGCTGCCCACCCATACTGTAAATTGTGCTTAATAAGCTCCTCCCTTTCTACCCTGTTGTTTTATTTATTTTTATTTATTTCAGTTTGATTACTGGGGAAGTCCACTGGGCCAAGAAGTACCCATTTTCAGTGGAGGCCTGGGGAGAAAAGCTCCAAAGGCAGTACAATCAAGGATAAAATGCATGAGATAAAATACAATAGAATGTCCACACAGCAAGAATACATAGTAAGAACACTGCAAATGCAAAATTACAATAGAATGTCCACACAGCAAGAATACATAGTAAGAACACTGCAAATGCTAAATAACAATTTTTTTTTGTTGATAATATTGAATTATTTACTTGCCTTTCCTTGTGCTTGTATTGAAAAAGTAATTTTGCCTCTCATTGTCCATTCTGCTGATTTACTTGATCTGAATTCATTTTCTAGCTGGCTATTGGATAACGTAGTGTATTCTTACTGTCTAGCAAGCACTTGTTTTTATATCAAGAGGTCAGTGGATGCTGGCCTGTTTAGGTTGGCGAAACACCTGAGACTTCTGCATCAAGAAAATAAGTATATTTGTGTCTCTATTGCACTTTTTAAATTGCATTGTATCTGATCACTGCATTTTTTTTGCCTTTTTACTGTTGTGAGTACATATTTTCTGCAGTTGTTTCGACCGTATTTTCAACCTAGATAGCATTGTCTAGATTCAGGCTTGCTGAATCTAGTCTGTTTTTTGTTACACTTGAGCACTAAACCAGCCATCTTACATTAAGAAAGGCTCCCCTGCACCCTTATGGCAAAAGGGTGTGGATCCAGCATTGTCTGGGCTGGAGATTGCTGGAGGACGGTTCATTGTCTACTTTCGTATTGGTAGTTTAGCTTAAAACTGTTTAATTTCACCTGCATTTAAGCCTTGCATTTGCTCGTCACTGCTCATTGTGCAACAGGGGTTAATGGTGCCCTGTATAAATGCAAATGTCTTGAAACACAAATTTTCCCTAAACAACTGTCAGTGGAACACTCACTAGCTTCTCTGTTACACTAAAGGCAAGTGAGTTGCACACTGAGCAATGTTGCCACACCTGTCATCCACAACCCTTACTTAACAACCCTTGATTGTCCTAGTGCAAAAACTGGTCAGTGTAGCCCACTCCATTCTCTAATAGCTTGATAGCCCTTGCACAAAAACTAGTCAATCTAACCCACTCTTTTCACTAACCGCTCATACAGGAAATACCTGCTGTAATGGACAGAGACTTTCCCATCATTTCTCTGGCCAGACTGATTGACATGGGAATACTGAGGCAATGCAGTAATTGACTCATGTGTACTGACACCCAATTACTCCTACAACAAACAAATACCCTGTCTGAGAGACATAAGTACACTATGAAATTGGAATCACTTTTCTCATGTAACAAATCAGATACCAAACAGATTGTCAGTACACACTCTTCACCTCTAACACAAACTAAAGACATGACACAGATACATATACATGGAGGTACTCACTAGAAATCTACAGAAAGTTCAGAGACCTCCCAAATGTAAACAAAGTGCACACACTGTTACACAAATAGGAACCACTACACATAATGACACATACAAATGTGTCTCAACAAATAAGCCCCCAAGGCAAAACACCTCCAAACCAAATGTCCTGATCACAGGTGACTCCATAATGAGACACGGATGTTCCCCTCACCAGGCTGGACAAGGAGAGGGTTATGGTCAGCTGCCTGTCAGGTGCCAGGATCCATCTGCTCACGCATGCACTCAAGTCACTCAACAACAAGTAACGTTATGAATCGGTCACAATTCATCTTGGGGTGAAAGACTTGAGACATACTTATCTAGAATATATGAAGAGAGACTTGACTGAACTCTCAGACTGTGTGTCCCAGGCAGGCATGACCCTAGCCCTATGCAGCATTCTACCTTCTCCCAGGATGATGGCACAGTATAAACAAAAAATGAACAACTTCAACAATTGGCTTAGCTTCTGGTGTCAGTCCAGGGGGATCCAGTATCTGTCAGCATGGGATGACATGGTTGACAGCCACACTGCTTTGCTAGAGATGGTCTGCACCTGTCTCCTCTAGGCTTTTAGATACTGGCCAAGGTGCTGCTCCTTCATAGTGCCTTTTAAGGCAATGTCAAAACAACAACATTTCCAATGTAGCAAAATCCACCCAAGGCAAACTCAAGGTTCTGCTGCTTAATGGTAGAAGTCTAAACATGAAGCTGCACTCCCGGGAAAAACTCCTCACCTTGGAAGATGCTGATGTCTGTCCAGTAACTAAGACATGGTTCAAGGCTACAGAGAGCACCCTAGCTGTGCAAGGCTACAATGTCTTCCACATGTTCAAACCTCAAAATGAGAGTGAAAGAACCAAAGGTGGAGGGGTATCCATCTTCATTAAAGCCATGTACATCTCGAAACTGGTCAGACAGTATGACTCTCTCAAACTACTCCATGTCTAATTAACTCTAAGCAAAATACCCTGCCACATCATTGGTAGCAATAGGTCCCTCGCCATGAACCAAGAAAAGCACACCACCTACCTGAACTTACTAGAATCACTCTCCATACAGCCCAAAACTGTAGTCATGGATGATTTCAACTATACTTCCATCAAATGGGTGACATATATGAGTGCAAACATGTTCATCCAGAGGTTCCTGCAATTTGTTAATTCAAATGCTCTGGAACAGATAGTCTCCAACCCCATAAGGGGCTCAAATGTCCCAGACACAGTACTTACCAACATGGGAAGTTACTGCACCCCCCCCCCCCATGTGATGCCTTCCCTGGTAAGGTCATACCATAAAACTGTCTCGTTTGAAGTATCTACTGGACCTGTCACCCTCACAGGAGCAAACAAACTGAAGAACTTTTCCTAAGCTGACTTCAGACTACTAAGCAATGGTATAAAAAATATTATACCCTCCACAATCACAGACAACAAGGACTCCTATGCAGAGGTGGACTCAGATATCTTGTATAAACACTTAAGCAGCTGTATAAACTCAGATGAACCTGACCGGATCAAAACCAAGTACTCTTGAAAAAACAAGCCACCCTGGTACACCACAAGTATAAACAGGAGGAAGAAACTTATGTCTAAGAATAAGAAGGAACTGACTCAACAGAGGAAGAATTCCATCCTCAGCTTTAACAAGCAATCAGAAATCTCAGGAAATCCTGTAAAGCTATGTATGAAATTAAAATAGTGTCTCTAGCAGGGGATAATTATAAGGTATACTTTAATTATGTCTGAAACCTAAAAGGGAATGCCCAGCTTTGTGCAGAACTGGTAATTGATGGTACCACTCATACTGCACTGGAGGAAATCACCAACCTGCTTGCTGACAAGATTTGGTGGAAACGTCATCCCCCTGGCCATACCCCAAAGCATACCCGATGCTAGTCCTCTGCCTATTACCTCTAGAAATCAAGTCTTATCTGCACTCTCTAAGGACAAAATATGGCCTCAGTGGAACCAGATAACATCACAGGATCCTTATTAAGCAATCTAAAACAGGACTATCTAGCAGACTCACTTAAAGCTCTCTTTAACTATAGGCTGAAAACTGGCTTCATTCCAGCAGAGTGGAGAACATCAACAGTAACTCCCTTGCACAAAGGGAGGCCATCAACAGACCCTGAGAACTATAAACCCATAAGGAAAACCAGTCTCATGTGCAAGGCCATAAAAGGAATCCTCATGGACCTTATCAACAAGGACATAGGTGACCATAAAACTCTACACCCAACCCAATTTTGCTTTGTTAAGGGTAGATGATGCTTATTAATCCTGATGGACTTCTTAGAGGAGGTCACCAAAGTCCTGGATGAAGGTAAGACAGGGCATACCGCTTATCTTGACCTGGTCAAGGCTTCTGACACAATTTCCCAACTCAGGTATCATTGAAAAATGATCACAGTTAGGGATTAACCCTTACATCACTAGATGGGTAGCCAATTGACTCACTGACAGGATACATCCTGTCAAAGTTGGTGGCTCCAGCTCTACCAGTAGTCCCGTCACCACTGGCATATCATAAGGGTCTATGCTGGGTCCTTTACTGCTCGGAATCTATTTCTCCAAAGTCCAGGCTAAATTAGATGGCCTTTGGCTTACGAAGGTCACTGATGATTGCAAATTGGCTGCAATCATTGAGTCTCCCAATGATGTTAACATACTCCAGGAAGGGCAAACACAGACACGAGTGGTGCCAAAGCCATGGCCTAAAACTAAACCCAAAAAAGTGCATTACTATTCCTTTTGTCAAGGTAGAATTCCCCGCTAACTACTGTACTGACAACACCCTCTCCCCCAAGCTCAAATTCACTAGTGCGAGACCTAGGAACACAGGTAAACAGCAATCTGAACTTCAACAACCAAGTTTCCACTATGGTAAGGAAAGTATTCTGTGTTGTGCACCTCATAAGAAAGGGCATCACATCCAGGTGTAAGGATGCTTCACTGTACTTAATCCTTATCACATCACTAATAAGAGTACAATGCTCATTTTTGCATGCACCTCAACATACACTTGCAACAGCTGGAGAGACAACTGAGGTTCCTCACCAAGAAAATACAGGGCCTCCACACCATGACATACGTAGACAGACTAAAAGCCTTGTTATTGTACTCTGTATCATATAGTCAGCTGAGAAACTTGTGCCTGGCCTACAAGGCAGTCTCTGACCCTGATGGATATGCTTCACATACAAAAATCTATTGGCACAAGAGTCACTCACTCTAAGGATCTTAATAAAGCTTGTGACATTAACAGAACATGCTGGAGAGACAAATAGGTCTCCCAAAGACTGACGCTCCTCTGGAACCAAACACAAAGCAGAGCTCCTCACTGACCCTATTCAAGTACAACCTGGACAAATGGATGGGCGACCACAAATTCACCCCGTGGGTGGCACCCATGTCCCTCATGGACAGGGGAGTCGGTTTTGACCACAGATTAGCTCTGCAAAATACATTCATTTAATAAGGACAGATGGGGCAACTTAGGATACACATGGCTAGGCTTGTAAGAGCTCTACAGCCGCTAGCCTTGTAACCACCTATTAACTTATAAGAGCATAAAGCTCCAGTTAACACAGCCTTACAAACAGGGTTGCCACCTTTCGTTGTGGCTAAAATCGGACTATGGCTACACCCCTCGCATCACCTGTAGCCCTGACCATTCCCACCCCTCCCCCACCCAAGTTCCACCTGTTTTGTGACATCACTATGACACCAGCTGACGGGAACACCCTATTTTTCTGTTTCTGATGTCAGCAGATTTACTATACTTTTCTGTAAAAAAAGAATAGTAACTTAGCTGATTTAACAAACTTCAATAGTCCGTTTCCTTTTTTGAAACAGAATACCACAGTTTGTACAGTGTTTTCTGGACTAACAGAGAATTAATTTGATGTCCGGATCGTCTGGAAAAAAATAGGTAGATGGCACCCCTACTTACAGAATACAGGGATGTTAACCTCTCTAACACAATTCAGTCATGACCTTGTGGCACAAATCTCTAAGGCCTACAGAGGCATACAAATCTATGAACCACCAACAATAAAGTCATAATCCCTGGAGTGGACTCCTAAACCTGTGTGTGCATGCTGCATATGTGTATGCGAGTGTGTGTCTATATCTACATCTATCTACACATATACACATTTAATATTTATGCATGCATGCACATGCATACACTAGTGTATGTGTGTGTGTGTGTGTATGTATATGTGTGTATATATATATATATATATATATATATATATATATATATATATATATATATATATGGGTCTACTACATTTGCCCGAGACCAAATGACTGAAATTTCATTTGACTGACAGTTCATTTGACCGACACTTCATTTGACCGACAAATATTATTAGCAAGTAAATGGAATATGTCCCCTTCCCCACTGTTGTGCGACCCTGGAGTTAGAATATATAGTTAGGGGATGTTTCAGTCAAATGGGGTCAGGCAAATGGGTGCCAGTCAATTGGAAGTTTGGGCAAATGAAGTAGACCCATATATATATACACACACACACACACACACATATATATATATATATATATATATATATATATATATATGTTCACACACACACATGCACATACAAGGACAGATAGATATGTTCATATGCATACATACAGACAGAGAAAGAGAAAGTGCACAAACATGACAGTAACACTGCATAAAATAATTAGCAAAGAAAAGTCCTTTAGCAATGAATGAATGTATGTAAAGGATGGCTGTCATAATACTTCACAGAATGCATCAGGGAAGATTAGTGGCTTGCAGATTCAAGTACAAGAAAGGAACTACACATCTAAATAAGAATGTTAATCTGTTACATCTAAATAAGAATGCTAATCTGTTACAGACTTGTACTGAGATTTTATTTTTCCACTCTAGTGACTCAGTTGTAGGATCTCTGCCTCACTGTTCCCGGGTCAGGGGTTTAATTCTAACTTCTGTTTACTGTGTGGAGTCTGCATGTTCTCCAATGCCTTTCTGGGTTTTCCTTATGTATACCAGTTTCCTCACACCTTTGAAAAACACACTGATTGATCCACTGAACTAAACTGTCCCTAAGTAATTCATTCTTAACCTTATGGCCAGGTTGTGGTTGAAAGGTTTCCAAGACCAGTCTACTAGCTAATTAAAAATAATAAAATAATATTAAAATAAATACATTTTGTCGGATCTCTTTTTATCTAAAATATAATCCTTTTGTAATGTTACCATTTACATTTGTGTTTCTACATTGTCTGGACAAATGAGTGTGTTTGTTGCATTTTTCACATTCCCTTTCTAAGTCCAGGTACTACTCCTTATGTTTTTTATTCCCGCTATACTATCTTATTTATTTATTTATTTACATTTGTTGACCGGGAGTGTCTGACTGGATGTAGGTCCATTTTCAGCAGAAGCCCGGGGAGAAAAGCTCCACAGTTAAAATAGACAGTAGTTACATTGGATTACATAGCGATTAACAATTTAACACAGCAATTAATTACAGCATATTTACAGATGAAGAACATAGTACATCAGTAGACAACTAGAATCTTTATCTGTGAAGTACATAACAGACATTAACAAATGTCACAATAAGAAGTTCCTGCTGTATAACAAGTACTAGGCTTATGAGCATCTGAGCTTGCTATAATCAAGGATGTTAGTGGGGTGGAAAGAAAGGTATTGGTTGGATTGGGTGGGTGATATTAGAGTGGGAGTTGCAAGAGCATGTTTTTAGGTGCGCTTTTAGTAAAGTTTTGAAGTGGGTGCATGATGGTACGGAGGTAATTGTGGGTGGGAGGGAGTTCCATAATTTGGCTATGGCGCAAGAGAATAGTGCTTCACCACCAGTGTTATTGGCTTTAGTGATTTGCAAGTGATTTTTGTGGTCTGGTGGTGCGACAGGGTTGGAGTAGATTCTGGAGGGATGGGACATTTAGTGGATGGTTTACTAGTTTGTGGGCGAATGAGAGTTGATACCATTGAAGGAGGTGAGGGAGTTCAAGCCAGTCCAGTTCAGCAAGTGAGAGACAGTGGTGACTATGGTAGGATCCCCCTGTGGAGAATTTGGTGATTTTGTTGTAGCAGGTCTCTAGCTTGTTTAGATCGCATTGCCTTAGGTTGGTATATATCGGAGAGGCATAAAGTATGGTGGAGATAAGGTGGGAATTTGCTATTGAAATCGTTGCTTCTTTGGTGAGAAGTTGCTTATTTCTGTATAACGCTCCTGTTTTTTTGTGTACTTTTTTATGGTCATGGATATGTGAATGTCAAATTTTAGTTTATTGTGTATTTCCACTCCTAGCAATTTGGTGTGCTCAGTTGGGTGTATAGAGGTGTTGTCTTTTGCTGTGATGTTAAAGTGAGAGTTGTTTTGTGTATGTTTGGTGGGTTGGAAGATGAGTAGTTTAGTTTTGTTTGGGTTGAGTATTAATTGGGCATTGGATAACCAAGTTTCAACAGAGGAAAAGGCTTCCTGTGTGACTTTTTGCAGTTTGGGTAGGGATTGGGCTGAGCAGATGATGGTTGAGTCATCTGCATATTGTATGAGTGTGCCATGTTTGGTGACAGAGGCTAGATTATTGGTGAAAACAGAGAAGAGTAGGGGTCCAAGGATGGATCCTTGGGGAACCCCTATGGAGACAGGTACTTGGGGAGATATGTCATTCTGCCATACAATGGATTGTTGGCGGTCAGACACGTAACTCTGAAACCAGTTGGTGACTGATTGAGAGAAGGATAGGTTATTGAGGACAGAGATGAGTTGTTTGTGTGGGACCATGTCAAATGCTTTAGATAGGTCTAGGAAAGTAGCAGAGGAGAGATAGCCATTGTTTTTATGCTGAAGGACAGTGTTAGTAAAGGAGAAGTAAGGCAGTGGTGGTGCTATGGTTTGGTTGGAAACCATGCTGAGTATTGGAAAGGAGGTTGTTAGTAAGGAGGTAGTCTGAGACCTGAGAGTGTATGCATCTCTCTAGTATTTTGGAGAGTGAAGAGAGAATAGCTATGGGGCGGTAATTGGTTAGTTCTGTGGAGGGGCCGCCTTTGTGGAGGGGAATTATATTTAATATTTTCTACAGTGTGGGAATGTAACTTTCTGACAGAGATCGGTTAAATCAAGATGGATACTGGGTAGGCCAGAGCATCAGCTGCAATTTGTAGGTAATCACTTGGGAGGTTGTCTGCTGCTAATTTGGTGGGCTTAAGTTTAGTTAAGAGTTGTTTTATGTTGGAGGTAGGTACAGGATAAAAAGAGAAGGCAGTGGGGAGATTACTAGTTGAAGGTGTGGGTTGGAGGGGAGGGGAGTTGTGTTGTTTAGCTAGTAATAGTATGGTTTGTGTGAAGTGTATGTTGAATGAGGTAGCAATATTTTCGGAGGAGTGAGGGATGTTAGGAGGAGGGGTACTGACTTTACCTGAGTGGAGGATGGAGTTTATGGAGGACCAGAATTGTTTGGGGCTGTGTTGGGAGGAGTCTAGGGCAGACTGGTAGTATTGGAATTTGTCCTGTTTTATTAGCTTTGTGACTCTATTGCGTAGTTCTAGGAATTTCTGTCTAGTTGAGGGGGTTTTGGTTTTGCACCAGTGCTCTCAGGCTTCAAGACTGAGGTACTTTAGAGGATGCCAGTTACATTCTTTGAGGGATGAGATGAATGTGAGTGGGTTAAAATTTAGTTTTTTACGTATTTGATGGTAGATGACAGGTTTAGCTTGGTATAGGTATTTTTTGAGTAGGAATGTTGGGGAGTGATCACTGAGGCTATCTGATAATCAGCCTGTTATATATGACTGGGGCTCTTACTGACTAGTATCCAATCCAGGGTAGTGTGCTTGCTGGAGTTTTTCTTTATCCTGGTTGGCGACTGGACTAGTTGGGTGAAGCCATGAAGGTTTACATGATGGGTTGGATGGTTGCCAAAGCAGGATTACAGTCAATATTGAAATCACCTAAAATGATAGTTTCTTGGGGGAGATGGTGGGTAGATCTGCTGAGGAGGTTTTCTAGTGGAGGGATGTTTTGGCCAGGTGGGAAGTAGCATCCAATTATGTTAATGGTTTTGTTTTGAGGTTGGTATATATTATTTCTTCATTGCCTATTTGTGGAGCTGATGATTTTAAGATCTGGATGTTTAGATGCTGTTTAATATTTATAGCTACACCGCCTCCTTTCTTGTTTAGCCGGTCTACTCTTAGTATGCTGTAACCGGTATGGAGTATTTGCTCACTGGAAATGTGAGGTTTTAGCCAGGTTTCTGTCAGGATGACTATATCTGGGGAGTACAAGTCTATGGTGGCATGGACTTTGTTGGATATACTTCTAATATTTAGGCTTAGTAGAAGGAAGTCACTTGGCTTTCTATTGGCTGTAATATGGGAGAAGTTGTGGTTTCTAGTCTGATTATGAGGATTGGGGTGGGAGATGGTAGGGTCAGGGTTGGGGTGGATGTCTCCACTTAGGGCTAATTTTGATATGCATGAGGTTATTAATTTTATTTATCTTATGTATGTAATTATCTTTTCTAACCACATTCCTTTTCTTTGTCATTTAAACATTTTTAACATTTACTTCTCTCATTTGACTTTCATAACATATTTTTATAAACTCAGACTTTGTCCTTATTTCTGATATATCAATGGATTTAGCATATTCAAGCAGTAAGCCTAGAGTCGTATTTCACCCCAACTAATGCTCTCCTCCTTACTCTGGTCTTCTGCGTGTATCTGCATCATAATTTCTCTATTAATGTCATTTAATTAAAATTTACTAGCTACAGCCTTTAGCCTGGTAGAATATCTCAGTGTGCACTTTTCGTTCTGTCTCACACTTCTGAATATTTCTTGCTCAATATAAAAAGCATCCACATGCATTTCTTCCGTCTTTTTGAATAATGCAGTAGCAGCACCAAAAAAACATAAAATTAATTCCACCACCAGCAGACGTCTGCGGTTTCCCTGAAGATCCACATTACTAGTAGGATACACATGTTTTTTGATACAAACATGTTTGTTTTTTTAGATGCTGTTTTTGTAATCTCTGAGATTGTTAACATTTCTGCAAGTATTCACAATAGTGTTACTATTAAATTTATTTTCAGTTCTGATATGACAGGATATTAAAAATATTAAGTGGATTGCAAACTACAAAAAGAGGAAATAAGCTAAAAAAACAGATCTAAAGTGATTTTTCATTTCAGATGCATGATAAGAATTGTACATGCCCTATTAATACACACTACTGAAGTCATCTGTTCAAGGCAAATATGTCTAAGCAAGAGGATTTGTGACAACCAGAGACAATAAATGATTACCAAGATATACAAGAGTTGGGTGGTATTTAAACACAAAGAATTGTACTGAGACACAGCACAAGACTACCAAAATACAAGAGATGTGTAGGATATAACACACTGATTGATCAGCTGAACCAAACTCATGCAGTGAAAATCTTCGAATGAACCAAGGAAAATGCACTCATTTTCAAAAAACAAATGCAAGTGACAGTGGCGGACCCAGGAATTTACAGAAGGGTGAGCTCAGTCTGAAAGGTAGCCCACTGAGAACAGGTTGCAAAGTAAAACATTGGGAGTTGGGGGGCTTTGAAATGATCTGACAGCATGTATGAAAATGACGTCTGCAAATTTTTTGCTCTTTCAGCCAGGTTGCTTTAAGATAGACTTGGGTGCACTTTCTTGCTATTACTTCACCCCTAGTTGGCAGTGCTGGGATTCAAGCCACACTGACTCCAGACATTTTGGCATCACAGTTGATGGCATACTGCCTTCGACAGGTCACACTGGAGGCAGTGTTGTCATCCTCTTTTCATACTAGTGGCAGTGATGCCACTCCTTTCTCACAATGAGCATGGGCACTCCAGCTGTTCATCCTTTACTGTCTACTTAAATTATGGGAATTTTGGTGCAGTTGAACATGGCAGAATTATAGTGAAAAGCACAATCCTTCCAAGGACACAAAACTGCAACTGCTGTTCATTTTTTTTCTTGTCCAGAGTCCCAGACTGCTGGTGTCCAGAGAGTTAATTGAACCTGGAACAGTAGCACTGCAGGTAACACTGCATATGGAAATTCTACTGCTGCTCCATTGGTCTGCAAGCCCCTCTCACACACACACACACACACACACACACACACACACACACACACACACACACACACACACACACACACACAAACACACACACACACACAGAAGTTTGGAAGTCCTAATGTCCTGGATTTAGCTGCCTGGATTATGAAATCACTCTTAGTGAAAAGAAAGAATGAAATACTACAGAGGTTTGGATGGCTGATAGAGCATTTTATATCTTTATTCCACTCATCTGTAGGTAGCCGTGGTGGTGCAGCGGTAGTGTAGTCGCCTCACAGCAAGAGGTTCTCCCATTCGATTCTCGGCTGGAACGCCTTCTGTGTGGAGTCTGCATGTCCTCGTTGTGGTCGAGTGGCGTTCGAAAGACATGCATTGGGCGTGCCTTTGTTGAAGGTTGGGCATCGAGCTGGCACCTTGGCACCATAAAAATATACTGTTAATCATTAGCAGACCAGAGTTCCGCTGTGGCGACCCCTAACTGGGAAAAGCTGAAAGAAGAACATTCCACTAATCTGTAGCTTTTCACACTGCATCTTTAGGTGCTGCAGCCACTAGTTGTGTGGATTATGATGTTTCCCTTTGTATCAAGCAATTGAGATGCTCCATATATGTGAAAAACAATCATTCTGATGTAATATGCAAGGCTGTCAAATGTATGCGTGTGTTATGAACAGTGCTGTATGCCATCTGCACAACTGTTTGTCAGATCAAGATGAACACCTCAATATAACATGCAAGTCTGTCAAATGCATGAAGTATGGTCACTATAGTATCCCATTTACACAATTATTTGGCAGCACTCCTATATTGAATGCTATGTAGTGTGTCCCAGAAATATGCAACAATAATCACAGCTATACCAAAGACAAACATTACTTTTTTGCACTGTGTTTCAGTCAGCGTGTTGCTTCGCTTACTTTCCTAAAGCTTATGGAGCCAATCTTTAGCATACCTCATCAGTGATCTTAAAGTGTAATTACTTAACAGTTACTAATTCAGTTAAACAACTCTTCACTATATGATGTCCTCGAATTTACATTAAATGAGAAGCCTCTGCTGTGCAAATGACTTGACCTACATAATATCAAACAAACAGCATGTGGAAATACAGTCGCAGGTATACACTAGGCTACCGACTAGGGCCTTTATAAGTCCAGCTCTGCAATCCAATCAAATCTAATCCAGTTGTGCCCTCAAGTATCATGTGCATTTATTAAGAGGGGGTATATTAGTTAGTAAGTTTCTAAAGGCAATGTGGTGGGGTATGTTAGTTTACACATCACTGCCTGCCTGTCTATCAGAGAGAGACATGGAGGCCAGACCAGGACTGAATTTCCAATATCCCATCCATTGGTCTACACCTTTGCTTTTTTTCAAGTAGGCAGGCATACACATAATGATATAGGATATAAATTAAACCAGCTGAAGTGCCAGTAAAATTAATACAATGGAAAACAGAAAGAAATCCTCAAATAAGTTATGCATAACAAAATAAAATAACTGCATATAGAAAACACTGTAGAAGCAGCAAATATGAATACCTAAAATCCACTTAGAAAAAATGCCTGAAAACAGACCTCATCTAGCATTTTTAATGATATGTCTAAGTTATGCTACTACCCATGTTAAGTTATAGGAAATTATTTTATATGAAACATTGCAAATTGCCTAACAAGCAATTAAAAAACACCAGGGAAAGTTTTCTATGTACAGCAGTCTTAAGTTGGATACAGATACAAGACCTTCATACTTATCAACTTCTTTGCTCATAATGTGTGGACAAAAACAAAAATAATGGGGGTAACAAAGGCAAAAAAGTAGGGTCAGTTTTCAAATATTACTCTAATTCACATGAAAACAATTACAAGAACAACAGATTTTGTATCAACGTGCATTTTCTAAACAATAAGAAGTTTGAAACTCTAATGTCTGGCATTACTGACTTTACTGACTGAATGGCTGTAATCCTCAGTGATACACCAGAAAAGCAGCATTTTACAAGAAACCAAGCAAATTATAAAATCTTGGGATGCTATTGTTACATGTAAAGTTGGTGGTGTTAAAAAAAAAAATCTGTACATTATATAATAAAACCATTCTCCTGGGTCGTCCCTGAAAGAGGATAATTGTGTTTGGTGGGCTTGCCTGGTTAACAAATGCATAAAAAATAAAATTTTAAATCAAAATAATATTAGTGTATGGTAAATCAGAAACACATCCTCATATTATACATTATAAAACTAAAACAAACTGGATACAACATATATTGTAAAAGCAGCAAATCAGAATGCTCAAAATATATTTGGTAAAAATAAATTAACTGACTCAAAAATAGCTTTCCATTATACATCTAAGTAACTTAATTACTGTTATGCTGTTAGTCACATATCATGTTATAGGAAATTAATTTCCTTTGCTAGACTTACCCACAAGAAATTAGAAAGACTAAAAAGATTTAGATATAGAAGAATCCCATCCTGGCTGGATACAAATCAAGCCTTTTGGGTGAAAAAAAATAACAGATACAGTTTAGCTAACAAGTCTACACCAGATAACACAGCTGGCGTCAGAAAAGTTGACTTACTGAATTTAAAAATTCAAGAGGCAAAGTTGAGCAATAAACCAACAACTATTCCTGGCAAAGAATCACTCATATTTGTATATCAAAGTGAACAAAAAATAAGTCAAGTTTCATGCTTTACATGTAAAATCCATGCCTCAAATATACTGTCACAAATATGAAAAATATAGAGAATAATACATATTTTTATTCTATAAAATATGTCACAAATCGGCAAGTTAGTCTGTTGTGCCAGTCAAGGAGAAAACTTTGCCTGCATGATTTCTGTGACTAGTTTTTTGCAGATAATAACACAAACACAATTTTAGAATGAAAGTAGTCAACTTGAAATTTTTTTTAAGTTGTGTATGCTGTTTACATTTAATATAGGATTCTCTGGTAAAATCTGAAATAATTCAATAAAGGCACTTAAACTTTATTAATTAGTTAACTTGATGACTTCTTGTACCTGGCAAATTAAATCCACAAAACTTCCCATTAGCCGCAGAGTTCATCTGTTTCCTGACTTATTGCACTTTTAGAACTGCTTGAAAAAAAATACAAGAAATACATGAATCAGCTTTTACTGAGTAAAATAAAGAAATGCAAACATAATGTGTACATGCTTCACTCCATCATAAAACTAAATGCTTTCCCAAGTCTTCACGTGCGTTTCTTTTTTGGGCTGGAAAATAGAGTGAAAGGTTGCGCTGAATAGCTATGGAAACACTAACAAAATGCATAAGTGATTTCACTTAGCAGTAGACACGACCACACTTTTTGAACCACAAATTAAAAATGGCTAGCACTACCACATACATTAAAAATGGCTAGCACTACCACATACATTAAAAATGGCTAGCATTACCACATACAATAAAAATGGCTAGCACTACCACATAAATTAAAAATGGCTAGTGCTACCACATTTAAAAGTGCAGCAAAAGAAACAGTGGGACTTTAAGGTGCAGTAATGTGTTTTTTTTCATGAGAAATGACACATATGGTTAAAAAATAATGAGTATACAAACTGTAGCAGTAAACCAATAGCTTTAAGTAACTCTGTCTTCTTTACTCTGTGTCTTATTTACGGAAGTTCCTCTTCTTATAGGTTCATAGATGTGTACTAGGCTAATGGGCCTGGAGCCTTTACAAGCCTAGCCCATATAAGTGTCCTGGCATCGTGCCGCCCAATGTTAGTTCACAGTGCCACTATCAAGTACAGCCACTGGAGTGATCCCCGGGGTGAACTTTTTATTACCCATCCACTCATCAAGATTTCTCTTAAAGAGTGTCAGTGAGGTGCTCTGCTTGACATGTATGGGAAGCCTGTTCCATAGCATGGGCAGTGTCTGGCTTATGAGCCTGTCCCTCCAGCATGTTCTGTTGATTGAGGTAATGAAGTTGAGCTCTCTGGAGCGTGTGGTGTGGAGGAACTGGGATTTCTTTGGATGTAGCATTTCTAACAGAGCTGGGTCAGACATGGCTTTGTAAGTCAAGCAGAGATCATCTCTGTTTTGAGTGCTTTCTCAGACAGGATGGGACACAGTTGGAAGACCACAGGATCTTCTGATGATCAGATCACCTGACTATCTCCTCCAATTGCATCTTCCATTGGGACTTGTGACACAAACAGCAAACATAAATATATAACGTATAATAAAATAAAATATCTGTTAGCTGAAATGGGAAAACATACTGCTGAAAGTAGTATGCTCTCAAGTGTGCATTGCTTTGGCAGTATGTTTTCTGATTTCAATCAAGACACTTACAAAAGTTTTTTTTTGTTACTCAACCTTGTAGCACGGATTCTCAAAAAAAAGGGGGGCATGCACCCCCTGCACCAAAGCCTCAATCCTCCACTGCATGTGGTAAGCTAAGCTCTGCTGAATTAAGGTAACTGAACCAATCTTTAGAAGCTAAATGTGAATGAAGCTCCACTGTACTTGTCTTTTCAGTAAAACATAGCAAGCTTTTACAATGTAAAGAAAAAGACAAGGAATCTATGAAAAGTGTATTAAACTCTGTGCAAATGTATTATAGCATTGGAAATGAAATTATTTAAGACACTTACTGGCAAAATCTTTCCTCCTTGTGCAACACTTCATGGAAATTTTTATTGTAAATTCTCCAAGAAACAGTAAACAAGTTTCCTTTGATACTGTTCAAAAGGGGTATCTATGTAATGACTATGCTAATTTCAGAACACGCTGAGACATTTCCCAAATTCAAAATGCAGCTACTGAGAGGGGTACTCAGTGCGTGACTTCTTGAGTACTTACTGTGTCTTATTTAATTTGAAAGAATATTCAGAGAAAAGTAGGAATATGACTAGTGTTAACAGATAGCTTTTCTTTTAAGCCACATGTCTGACACTTTTATATTATATTCCTTCTGCAAGAATGCATTGATTTTTATATTTTATTTTCAAGTGCATTACCTAGTTATGTTTACTTAAAGTAATAAATTCCATTTTTCCACTTCAAAAGCTTGTAGCTGGTAATTCATTAATGTGCTTAAAAGTAATCACCAGGACCAGAATGTTAACTGTTGCCATCTGCCTTTTAAAAAGTGACAGAGCTATTAGTACTATATAAATTATCAGTCATTTTGCTTACATTAAGGGTAATCAGTAACTTTGGTTCTGGTGTGCCAGACTGGTGTGGCTGATGGCAATGTGTTATACTGAATGCAAGGAAGTGGGGTACTAGTACAAGACAGATATTAATATGTTTTTGATCCCACCTGGAATATGTATTTTATGTGGTTGCAAAATAATCTTGTCCAAGTTTCAGTTTACTGATGGTAAGTCAGCATGGAAAAAGCCATTCATTTGGGAGCCTTTTGGTTGAGATTGTGGCGAGTCAATGAAAACTCTGCTCTGCAGGCACTGTAAAGCTTACTTGGATGTGGCAGGTTTTGGTTACTTCCTACATACACTGTAACCTCTTAAAGCTAATCACCTATTGTATACTAGTCTCTCTTAACAGCAGATCATGTGTCCAAAAGATACATCAATTGGTGGAGTTATAGACCTATTCAAGCTATATTAACTGGTTTGCAGTGGCATGTATATTACATAATGGACTACCATAGCTTGAAAATAGTTTTATCACCAAAACCTGTCTGTACTATTTAGTCACAATACCTACATTATCAGGTAAACCTTGCAAACAGGTCTTTATTTTCTTAGTATAAGTTAAGAAGCAAGCAAAATGTCAGTATCACAACTGACTAAAGACTACAAAGCAAAGGAGACGGCATGTGCTATCATTATGGAGGCAATGCTATCCTCTTTGTACAAAGCTGAAAGTTTCTCTATTAACATATAAACAAGTCTGGTAGCAGCTACAAGTACAGATTATACATCAAAACAACACAATCCATCCCTGAAGGACCTGTAGAATGAACTGCGTGAGCAGGTGTCAGAGATGAAGTGCTTGCAGGTCAGTGCAGCTGACAGAGTGAAAGCACGTGAAGCTACAGAGAAAGAAAGGCAGCATTAGTGTGAACTACCCATGGTGCAGAAGAAGAAGGAAGAGCAACTGCATGAAAGACAACTAATCACTATTTGCCAGATTCATAAATTTGGTACTGGTGAAAACTCAGCCCTAGAAGCCAAAGACAGCATGAAACTCTTTTCAGGATTAAGAGAAAGAGGACTTTGATAGCTACATTTAGGCATTTGAACAAGTATGTAATGAGCACCAAATGGAATGGGACAATGAGTCAGATTTTTCAATCCATTGTTCATGAAAATACCTGAGCACACTTTGCAAAGATGGTTGATGCAGACTGCCTTGAGTCCATTATGGGAAAAAAATAAACAATGGTGGTTAAAGGCAAAGAGAGGAGTCTGTTATTCCATTGCATAAAACCATACAGGAATAAGTGGAGTCCAAATGGAGAGATGATGAAATCAGCAAGCAAAGGAGAGTAGTAATGTTGGAACTGAATTCCTCAAGTCTTGGTGAGTGCCTTCATGAGGTGGACCCTGTTTTTACAAAATCTCACCAAGACAACACTGATATATGCAATGTATTTTATATAGGATATATCCTGGACAGAAGTAGGTTAAAAAATAAAAAGACAGCTAGGTGCACAAGTCCTAGGATAAAAAACTACCCAACCTTGGTAGGCACACTGGTGTCAGGACTGGAAAAAATGACAGTGCAGAATCCTCAAGACATGGAAACATTCCTACAGTGGGGTTAGGCCAGGCTCAGATGGAGGATACCCCCCCAACCATTGTACAAGGAAACAGTAGTCCACAAAAGACACAAAAACTGACCAGCCATAAAGATGACAGAGTGGACTAGTGAGGATAAAAAAGAAATTTGCATTGATACTATTATGCAAGAGCTCAGAATTCCCAGATAGATGATGTACAAAAAAGTGTTAAAAACTTCAAATGCAAACTTGTGTTCAATAATATAACAGATTCATGAAAAAACATCATATAGACCAAGAAACATTGGGCTGTTTGGAAAAAGAAGCAACTGAGGAAGTGCAAAAATATAAAGAACAAAATTAAGACATGTTTGAAAGGTACAAAAAAGAAACATGGACATGGGAAAGAAAGAGATTTGATATGGTGCAATATTTTTGCAAAAGATAAAGCCAAACTAACCAATACAAAAAAAGCAGCTCCAAAGATATTTGAAGAGAAATACAAGTAATAAGATCATAAAAGGGCAACACAGAACAGAAGATCAGTAAAGTAGAAATTAAACAAATGGAAGCTGAAGTTATGAAATACCTGTGAAGTGAAGGATTTAGTATAGAAAGTCTAACAAAGGCTATGACACAGCATGATGAAACAATCAGTCCCCAAAGTAAGGGGAAACAGGACCTTTCTGCAGAATGCCTGCAAGAAACAGAGAACAAAGAATGTTGAATATCCTCTTAGTTTAGATTAAGAAAATGATCTAAGGGAAGACTTGCTTGATTAAATAGATATGGAAAGACATTAAGATCATTGAAAGAAACAGATTACAGAAAGTCGATAAGACCCAAAATGTTAGAAGTTTGATAAACAAATGAACACAGTAATCGAGACTGTTCACAGAAATTCATGTGTTATAACAGAAATAAATAGGATATATTACTGTGCAGCTAAATGAATAACAGATAAAGCCTTAGCACAAAAACACAGAGCAATAAGGGAACTCAAATGCCATAACAAACAGGAATTCCACCAAGACTTGTCAGTAACAGTAACTAACACAGGACCACAGGATTAGCGTTAAAAAAGTTTAATCTTCACTTTCATTTATAAAAGACTTCATCAGAACTTTCTGATGAAGTCTTTTATAGGTGAAAGTGAAGATTAAACTTTTTTAACGCTAATCCTGTTAGTTACTGTTATTTACCAGCCTTGGTGGAATTCCTATTTGGTTTGGTGCGTTACTTCTGCCTATTCATTTGGAATAGTACTCATTTTTACTTTGAAATCAAATGCCACTATGAAGCATTGACTAGAGAAAACTATAACACAATAAATAAAATAAGTGTCACTGTTAGAAGAGTACAGAAGAAGGAACAGATCAACAAAAAGTACAGTTGTGTACACTTACCATAAATGTAGATATTCGAGTGTATTCACTGTTGCAGTCATCAAATTTGGGTTATCTGCCTGCAGGTAGCCCTCAGCCGGCCTGAACACCAGAATCTTGGGATTTCTGCATCAGATGCTGTCACTTCTTCCATGACGTCAGGTCGTCAGGGGTATAAAACATGCAGCAGACGCCATTACTTCAGTTTTTCTTGCCCCAGATGTCAGGTGCCCCCACAATAGGAAGCAATTACATGGTATGGAACACCCCCAGCAAAAAGCAAATACACATGATATAAAGTATGCCAAACAAAAAAGATAGATAAAAGTAAAGAGAAGTCAGGGGGCTGGAGGGAGGGTAACCAGGACTGCAACAGTCAATACATTTGAACATCTACATTATGGTAAGTGTACACAACTGTACTATGTTCTTCGTGTTTCACTGTTGCAGTCATCACATTTGGGTCAATTCCCAAAGCTAAGGAAGGGTGGAGGTAGTTAAGGAGCATTAGGGCTAGCAATGAGGCCCTGTAAGACTGCTGTGACAAATCCAGCTCTGGACTTAGAAAAGATAGGCAAGTGGTAATGCTTGGTGAAAGTATGTACAGAGCTCCAGGTTGCAGCTTCCAGGATGTCCCTGGTAGGCACTCCTCTGAGAAAAGCAGTAGAGGTAGATGCAGCCCTGGTGGAATGTGTTGTTATCCCCTGTGGGGTAGGTTTTCCATGGTGCTTGTAGCAGAAATAGATGCAATGTGCTATCCATTTGGAAATGGTTTGCTTTGAAATGGCCTCCCCTCTGCCCCAACAGCAAAGCTGACTAGCAGCTGGTCAGATTTTCTGAGGCTTAGCCCTATCCAGACAGAATCTAAGCTGTCTGTGCACATCTAGGGAATGCAATATCCTTTCCCTTTATTCTGGGGATTAGGGAAAAAGGTATGCAAATGAATGGACTGGTTAAGAGCCATACTAGATACCACCATGGGCATAAATGACGGATTAGTCCTGAGGGAAACCCTGTCCACATGGAAGATAATGAAGCATTCCACTGCAATAAAGGCCTGCAGTTCAGACACTCTGCTTGCAGGAATGATGACTAGAAGTAAAGCTGTTTTCCAGGAAAGAAATTTCAACTCTGCTATAGCAGCTGGTTCAAAGGGGGGAAGAGTAAATTTCTCCAACACAAAGTTTAGGTCCCAGACTGGAGTGGCAGCTCTCCTGGGGGGGGGGTCTTAAATTTTTGGCCCCTCTAAGGAATTGTTTTAGCAGTGGATGAGAGAAGAGGGGTGGGTCAGTATTGTAATGTGCTGATATGAGTGAGGCATCAATCTTAATTGACGAGAAAGATAGGCCCTTGTGGAGCATTTCTGTTAAATAATCTATAATATGACGTAAGCTGGGCACCGTTGTGCCCAGCCTTTGAGACTGGCTCCAGGAACAGTATCTTTTCCACTTTTCTGTATAGGATTTTCTAGTACTTGGCCTCCTTGCCTAAAGAATGACATCCAGCACCTGCTTACTGAGGGTTGCTAGAGGTGAGCTCAGGGGATTGTCCAGGCTGCAAAGTTCAGGGTTTGAAGCTGAGGGTGCAGAATCTGGCCCACCTGCTGGGACAGCAGGGAAGGAGTCTGAGGCAGGTGCCATGGTTGTAGCACTGTCAGACTGCACAAAAGGGGGTACCAGTGCTGGTGTGGCCAGTCCGGTGCAATCAGAATTGTCCTTGGCTTGTCCTGTTTGATCTTTAGCAGGACCTATGAGAGGAGAGGCAGGGGTGGAGTCATAAACTGAGAGGCCTTCCCAGGTAAAGGACAGGGCATCCACTTTCCAAGCTTGACAGTGGGGAGTTCTGGTGCAGTACTTTTTCAATTGGTGGTTCTCAGGGAAGGCAAACAGGTTTACCTCTGGAGTTCCCCATTTGTTCCTCAAGAGCTTGAATATTTTGGGTTCCAGTTTCCATTCGTGTGCGTCCATGAGATTTCTACTTAAGTCATCTGCCAGTGAAATCAGTCTGCCTGGCAGGAATTGAGCTTGTAGGTTCACTTGGTTGCTCAAGGCTGTGTTCCACAGAGCCATGGCTAGTCTGCAGAGTGGTTAGGAATGGGTTCCCCCTTGCTTGTTTATGTACTACAGAACTGTGGTGTTGTCTGTCTTTACTAACAGTTGTCCTGGAAGAATAAGGTCTTTGAAAGCTGTCAGAGCATTCTGTACAGCTAACATTTCTTTTTGATTGATATGCAGGTGCATCTGTATTGGGTTCCATTTGCCCTGAATGCACTGTCCAGCCATTTGAGCCCGCCATGCATAATCTGATGAGTCTGTTGTTAGGGTTTGGGCAGCAGGGGGTAGAGTGAAAGGGAGTCCCTTGCTGTGGTTGCAGGCCTCTGCCCACCAAAGGAACTCTGCCCTTAGGCAAGGGATGATAGGAATGATTGTTTCCAGGTCCTGAGAATGCTGACACCATAGACTTTTTAGATACCATTGAAGTTTCCCCATATGCAGTCTTGCATATGGAATTAACAGAATGCAAGAGGCCATGAACCCCAGGACTTGCAGGATGTTCCTTGCAGATAACTGTGTTTTTGTGGCCAGTAGGTTGATGTAGGTTGTCAAATAAACTTGTTTCTCTGGAATGAGGAATGCCATCTGGAAGTCGTGTTCAAGCTTTCTCCCAGGACTATAATCTGTTGGCAGGGTATTAAGTGTGATTTCTTCTCATTGATGGTGTACCCCAGTGAAGTTAGAAGTCTCTTTACAAATGCCATGTGCTGTAAAAGCAAGTCCCGACTCTCTATCTGAATCAGGCAATCATCCAAATATGGGAGAATCTGAACATTTCTCTGCCTGCAAAATGCAATGGCTGGAGCTAGGCACTTTGTGAATACCCTGGGAGTGGTAGATAAGCCAAAGGGAAGTGCAGAGAACTGATAGTGCATGGAGCCTGCCCTGAAGCGTAGGTATTCCTGCAAGACTCCCTTACTGGGATGTGCAAATAAGCTTCTTTTAAAGCTAGGGTTGCCAGCCAGGCATCCATGGCTAGTGTAGGAAGAAGCTGTTGAAGAGTTAGCATTTTGAATTTTGGAACCACCAGAAAGGTGTTGAGGATAGACAGGTCCAGGATAGGACGCCAGGAGTTTTCTTTTCTGGAAACCAGGAACAGTCTTGAATAGAAACCTTGTCCCCTTTGTTCTGCTGGGACAGGTTGAATAGTCTTGATGCTGAGAAGAGAGAGAACTTGTTTTTGGGCCTCTGCCCACTGGTTTGGGGGGAGGTCTGGCCATCCACTTGGGGATGGGAGAGTGTGGAAGTGGAATCTGTATCCTAGGGAAACTATGTTTAAAACCCATTTGTCTTGGGTAATGAATTCCCAGTTTTTTGCATGAAGGGTGAGCTTTCCTCCTAAAGGTGCAAGTAGCTGAGCAAGGCTTAGAAGAGTTAAGAATAAGTCATTGTGCAATTTTTCCATAGGGGGTGGCTTACTACTCTGCTTTGGAAGTGGGAGCCCTCCACTGCTTAGATCTGTGCATAGCCTGAGACTGAAGTCTTGGTGGTCTGCTGCTCCTGGGTTTGGACTGAGAATGCCTGGAATGGATTGGAAAGGACCAGTTTTTGGAAGGCCAGTGCTTACTGAATCTAGGTGGCTGTACTTGTAAGAAATCTTTAACAGTTTGCATAGATTTAGTTTTTTCCTCCATTCTTTTGAGGACTTCTTCCACTTTGTTGCCAAAAAGACTGTCTTGGTTTAAGGGTGCATCCAGTAATTTAGCCTTAACATGATCTGGCAAGTTTTGTTCCTTAAGCCAAGCATGCCTTCTAAGTACAGACCCAGTGACAGCAGACCTGCAAGATGCTTCTAAAGCATGAAAACCACATTGCAAAGTATGTTTACCAACTTGGTCAGCAGAATGCATTAACTCTTGTAAATCTTTGAGTTCAGCACAGTTAGGAATCAACATCATTTTCTGTTTAAGTAGTCCCATAATATGTTGCTGATACTTTAACTTATGAAACTGGCAATCTAAAGCCCTAATGGCCAGAGTACTAGAGTTATATACCTTCTTACCCCATATGTCCAAAGCCCTAGAATCCCTGTCAGAAGGGGTAGGATTATTGGCAGTAGTAGCCTTAATGCTTTTAGGTCCTTGGGAAATGGTATCTGGATCTGCAGTAGGATTCTTGAAAAGGAATTTGTAAGAGTCAGGTACTCTATAGTACCTGTCAGGTTTCCTGGGAGCTGGAGGCAGTGTGTCTGGGGTAAGGCTGGATTCCAGAAAAACATCATTTACAATCTCCAGAAAAGGAGGGATAGCCAGAGGCCTGTGCTGAGACAGGTTTAAGAATTCCCTAAGTCTCTTTTTGGACTGTAAATAGTCCTGGCTTTCCCAGTGGAAATGTTCCCTAAGGGTATGCAAGGTTTCACCAAAAGAAAAATCCTCTAGAGGGGAAGCAGAGGAAATGGAATCCTCTGCATCAGAATCCTCATAAGTAGATAAGGGTAAATCCTGGTAGTCAGAAGGAATAGAGATATCAGATTCCTGATCAGAAGAATCAGAAGGAAAATCAGTTCGAGGTCTCTTACAGGGGGAAAGCTAGCTTCCCCTAATTAAGGTAATAAGGTCTTCAGCCATTCTAATCATTTGTTTTTGAGGCATGTGGGCCTGAGAATGCTCTCTGTTCATCAGTTTTCTAGGCGCAGTGTGAGCTTTAGGCCTGAGGAATTTGGTATTTTTAGCTTGAAACGAAGTTATCGGTTTAATATGAAAATCTGTAGGCCTGAATACACCCTCAGAAGCCGGTGCCTGCTCAGCGGTTCTGGACCCATTCAAGGTAGAGACATCCGCAGATTACATAGTTGAAGAAGCATCTTGCGGCATACCGGACTCCTAATGTGTCTCAGCAGAGGCCTGTGAATATGTAGAAGTGGGTATCAGGGGCTGTGAAAACACCTCACTGAGTACCAGCGGACTGGCGACTAGCTTAATGGAAGCGTCGGTGGCAGTTTTGGACCTATGCCATCTGTCTCTGTCTTTATCCTTACACTTTTTCGGAAGATCGGTAGTCGAATGGCTTAATGAAGCCATT
The DNA here is from genome assembly GCF_019279795.1 of Protopterus annectens. Lineage (NCBI taxonomy): Eukaryota > Metazoa > Chordata > Ceratodontiformes > Protopteridae > Protopterus > Protopterus annectens. The sequence continues at coordinate 137,962,726 of NC_056743.1, read as the reverse complement.
TCAGAGTACAGAGATCGAGAATGAAAGTATTTAGCTACAAAAACAGCTTGACGACGAATAGTTTGGGCGTTGAACAAGGCACAAAACTGACAGCGAGGGTAGTCGTAGTCTGGGCCTAAACAAGTGACGCAGTAAGAATGAAAATCTCTAAGAAGTATTTGCTTTCCACAGGCAAGACAATTATTAATTTTTTCTGACATCGGTTAAAGCAAGAAAAAAAGGATCCCCAACTGGGTACTTATCTTTTTTAAGACTTCAGGTCTGAAACTCGAAAATGAAAATTTCAGGAGTCGGCCGACTGGCACTTGCGAACCGCTTCTGCTTCAGGCACCGTGTTACAAGAAAGACTGATGTAATGGCATTGGCTGCATGTTTAATACCCCGGATGACCTGACGTCATGGAAGAAGCGACAGTATCTGATGCAGAAATCCCAAGACTCTGGTATTCAGGCTGGCTGAGGGCTACCTGCAGGCAGATAACCCAAATGTGATGACTGCAACAGTTAAACACGAAGAACATATACTTAGCAGTGATAAAAGCAATGCGCAGTATCAGGACAGACCCGGATCTATCTTACACTACTTCAAATAATACGAAAAAACTAAAAAATTTCATAACCGGCAGAAAAACATATACGATATGCAGATAAATATAAAGGAAAGGTACAAAATAAGCAATCCATTGATGACCCAAAAAAGTTTTATAGAGAAATGGGAAACAAGGCAAAAAAAACAGAAACGCCAGCAAAAAAAGAAGAAAAAGACACATTTTAGAGAAATGTTTATGAAGATCCTGTGGAAAATAACAAAGATGCTGAGTGGAGAGAAGTAAGACACAGTGAGAATTTCAAATGTACAGAATATGAAATGGGATGAAGGTAACAGCCAGAGAAACTGAAACAAAATTAAGAAAATCTCCTAACTGGAAAACCCCAGTCTAAGATGCAGTACCTAACTTCTGGCTAAAAGTATTATCATCTTTACATGAAGATTTAGCCCCGAGTAAGAACTATTTATATGCACACCCCAAACAGACATCAATCCAATTAACAACAGGAAAAAAAGTACTCCTCCTTAAAAGTGAACCTGCAATATCCTAAAATTTACAGACTGATAACTTGCTTTCTGATGATGTATAAACTATACACTGGAACTGACGCAGACAAAGTTTACAGTCATTTATAGGTTCATAGGTGTGTACTAGGCTAATGGCCCTGGAGTCTTTACAAGCCTAGCCCAAAAAAAAAAACTGTCCTGGCACTGTGCCACCCGTTGATAGTTCACAGTGTCTCTATCCAATACGGCAACTGGAGTGATCCCTGGGGTTAATTTTCTGTTACCCATCCACTCGTCAAGATTCCTCTTGAAGACAGCCAGTGAGATGCTCTGCTTGACATGAATGGGAAGCTTATTCCAGAGTATGGGCATTCTTTGGGAGATGAACCTGTCACCTCCAGTATGTTCTGTTGATTGTGGTAATGAGGTTGTGATCTCTGCAGCATGTGGTGTGGGGGACTGGGATTTCTTTAGGAGTTGCATTTCAAGTAGGGCTGGGTAAGTCAAGAAGAGATCACCTCTAAGTAGATAAGAAACTGAGAGCTGCTGAATTTTCTTGAGTCTGTCCATGTAGGACATATGTTTAAGGCCTAGGATCCTTTTTGTGAGGTACTTTTGAGGCCTCTCCAGCTGTTGTAGGTGTCTGGTCAGGTACATGGCAAATGGGGTGTTATATTCGAAGAATGGTCTAATGAGTGATGAGTACAGAGGGATGATGACCTCTTTCTTCCTGGATGCAAAACCTTTGGTTATAAGATGAGCCACATTGAAGGAATTTCTGACCACAGTGGCAATGTGGTTGTCGAAGGTGAGGAGGTTGTCGACCTGGGTGCCCAGATCTCTTATGATCCCTTCAGTGTTCAGTGGACTCCCATCGACTTAGTAATTCGTGGTAACTGAATTTTTCCAAAGGGAATGATAACGTATTTTTTGGCATTAAGCTTAAGGCCACATTCTGACACCAGTCACTGGTTTCAGAGAGGCCCTTTTGTAGGATGTCTGCATCACTTGGGGAGTTGATAATGACTCCTAGCTTGTAGTCATAAGTGAACTTGGTCATCCAGAGTCCCTCTGTGTTGGCCTGGACTTCTGAGAAGTAGATGCCAAACAAGAGAGGGCTAAGGACTGAGCCCTGTGGGACTCCACTCATGACTGGTCGAAAGTCTGACTTGGATTCTGCAACTTCACTCTGTGGGTCCTGTCTGTGAGCCAATTTGCAACCCACTTAGTGATACAAGGACTGATGCCTAGTTTGGTGAGTTTATCAATGATACCAGAGTGGGGAATGGTTTCAAAGGACTTGGCCAGGTCGACGTAGGCTGTATGCACTGCCTTCACCTCATCCACATCCTTGGTGACTGCCTCGAAGAAGCCAATCAGGTTCAGTAGGCAGGATCTCCCCTTGACAAAGCCAAACTGTGTGCGGTCAAGAGTTTGGAGATTGCCTACATCTTTGTTAAGCAGGTCCATGATGATGTGCTCCATAGCTTTGCATACCAGACTCATCAGGCTAATGGGGCGATAGTTCCTAAGGTCTGTAGTTGCTCCCCCTTTATGGAGAGGGATGACTGCAGCAATGCGCCATTCATTAAGGACAAAGCCTAAAGTAAAGCTGTGACTGAACAGGATACACAGGTGTGGTGCCAGTTAATTTTGTAGCTCATGTAGGATGCAGCCAGGGATATTATCAGGTCCCATGGACACTGTATTCTTGGCTTTGGACAAAGCAGCTTTTACCTGCGCCGCAGAAATGGTAGGTACCAGGCTTTCTTCTGGTATTGTGACAAGACCTTTGGGGGGAGGGGTAAAGTTGGCACTGAATCTGTCAGCCAATATGTTGGCTACATCTGTTGGCTCAGTATAGTAGGTACCATTGTGCAATAACTCAGAGCAGATCTGGGTATTGCCTTGGAGGTTCTTGATATAGCTATAGAAGGCTTTGTGGTTGTGTTTGATGTCAGCTGCTATTCTTCCTTCATAGCTAGCTTTAGAGGGTTTGATAAGGGATCTCAAGTTTTTGGGGAGTCTGATAAGGGAGTTTTTCCAGTCTTGTGACTTCATTTTTTTACTGCAACAGTTTCTTCCTTCTGTTGTAGAGTTTACTGATGGCTGGGGGCCACCAGATTGGTTTCCTTTTTTGGAGGAGAGCATCTTGGTTCTATGTGGTATGGCAAGATCCATGCATTTGTATACATGCTCGAACAGTGCATTGGTATATGATTTGGCAGTCATGCAGCTATTTTCCATTGGCATGGGTGCTGAGAAGTTACCCACCTCTGTTTTTAGGAGCCCAAAGTCAGCTTTGGACACGTTTTTCAGGGTGGTCACCTTAGCGAGGGGGGGGGGGGTAGATGAGATGGAAATTTCCATGGTGATCAGTTTGTGGTCAGATTTCACCAGGGAGGAATTGACTATAGATGTGGAGCAACAGTCCCCATGTTGGTGATAACCAGGTCAAGGATGTTGCTTCCTCTAGTGGGGATCAGAATGAGCTGTTCCAGGGCACTGGAACTGATAAATTCCAGGAAGCATTGGGCCTGTACATTGGTACTTGAATAGTTTTCAAAACTCAGTTATGGCAATAGAACAAAAGGGTAACAAAAGAAAGCCATAAGGAACAAAGGATCATTTGTTGTTAAATAAAGTCATAATGGAGAATTGTAAATGGGGGAAGAATCTAAGTACGGCACAGATAGACTACAAAAAATTATTTGACAGCATCCTGTATTCATGGACAAAGGAGTGCCTACAAATGTGTAAGATACACCCTACATTGGTCGATTAAATTACAGTGACCATGAAACAGTGGCAAACAACTTTACATCTAAGCCATAATAAATGACAAATTATTAACACAGGGATAAAAATTCAAAGGGGGGTAATTCCAGGGTAACTCTGTCACCACTGCTCTTTTGTCTTGCCCTTAGCACATTGAGTTGTATACTCAACAGATTAGGTCATGGTTACAATTTGGCTCCGAGAAAACAGTGAAGTGTAAAAACTTCTCATCTTCATTTTGTGGATGACTTAAAACTGTATAGTTCATCAGATGAGGAGCAGAAAGCATAAAGTACAGTTTTGTACCTACCATAAATGTAGATGTTCGAGTGTTCGAGTGATCAGATTTTGCTGATCCCTGGGCTTTGTATTTGGTTTCTGTGTTCCTCCATTTTCTTGTGTGGCCAGAGGTAGTTTCTTTACTCACCAGTGGGAGTGGGGGAGTACTGAGCTGCTTGTTTGTCCTCAGAGGAGTGGTTAGAAGCAGCAACTAGTAATTTGTCGGCCATTTTGGGTCATTTCCTGTTTTTTCCAGCCCCCTGCTATAAAGCACGCTTTGGCAGGCTTTTCTGGCATTAGAGAACTAGGCATAGCTCCTCGTGGTCCCCTGCAGAGTTCCTAAGCCAGCAGAGAGCAGATAAAGCAACTTTCTTGATCATAAGTATTTTTAAAACTGTTAGTTTGCATTTTTTGATCTTTTGAGCTTTTCGACTACTGTTTGTGCCTATATTACTGTTTATTACCTTATTTTCCTGTTTTTGTGAGCTTATATTGTTGATTGCACTTGTGGGCTAAAGTATTGCTTAAAAGTAACAAACAGGCTAATACACTCAAGTGTACCAACCTTTGATAGCAATTTAGTCGAAAACAAAGCATTTACTGCATTTTTTTCTGTCTGTTTGCAAAACAAAAAAAAAAAAAAAAATATTTCTCCTTTCCTAAACTTTCCTAGCTAGTTGTTCCAGTGATCAGATTTTTCTGATCCCTGGGCTTTGTATTTGGTTTCTGTGTTCCTCCATTTTCTTGTGTGGCCAGAGGTAGTTTCTTTACTCACCAGTGGGAGTGGGGAGTACTGAGCTGCTTGTTTGTCCTCAGAGGAGTGGTTAGAAGCAGCAACTAGTAATTTGTCGGCCATTTTGGGTCATACAGCACTCTTGTTATAGAAAGTACCCCAAAAAAGCAAACCCCATTTCTCGGTCACCCACATCCCCCAGAACCTTTTCTTAAGTTTTTCTGTCTATTCCTTCTAGCATGTCGAGGGATCAGTTGCTAATGTCCTCTCCTGCTCAGCTGGTGAACCTGGGAATATTGAGGCAATGTTACAGTTGCCTCATGTACACAGACAACCCTCTCCTCCTCCCACAAAACACAAATACATGCGAGAGATGCAACTATACGGCCAAACTGGAGGCTGAGCTCTCTCAACATAGGACTGGCATGACCAGACAGGAGGAGAAGGAACCACACACACTATAGACCCAGTCTCACATAATACCATCACAATCTCAAATCATACACATAAACACACAAAGACATACTCGGAGGCTCTGATCAAAATCTACCAAAACAGCAGAGGCCACCAAAGCAGACACCCAAACAACTACCACCTCAGAACACAACACCTGCAACACATAGACCACACAGTCAGAGTGTCAAGCAGTCACAGCCCTTAAGGCCAAACACAATGCCAGACACACTAGTCATTGGTGACTCCATAGTCAGACACACTGACGTCCGCTCACCAGACTGAGTAAGGAGAAGGTCACAGTAAGCTGCCTGTCGGGTGCTAGAACTACCACATAACGCATGCACTCAGGTCTCTCAACAGCAGGTGCATAAGTATGCGACTCAATCATTGTCCACGCTGGGTGTTAACGACCTGAGACATACCTCCTTGGACTACATGAAAAGAGACATAGAGGGCTCTGATTATGTAGCCCAAGCAGGTATGACCCTGACCTTGAGCAGTATCCTACCTTCACCAAGAATGATGCCACAATACAGAGATAAGATGATCAGCTTTAACAATTGGCTTAAACTCTGGTGTCATTCAAAGGGGATCCAATGTCTGTCTGCCTGGGATGACATGCTGGGCAAGCCACGCTGCTTCACAAGGGACAGCTTGCACTTGTCACCCTGGGATTCGGATTTTGGCAAAGGCTCTGCCATCCCCATAGTGCCTTTTTAGGCAAGGCTCAAATTCTAAACCTACCACCCTAGAACAAAACAAAAGAAAAAAAACTAAGGGTAATGCTGCTCAATGCCAGAAGTCTCAACCTCAAGATGCACGCACTCGAGGCCCTTCTCAGTATGGAGAACATCGATGTCTGTGCTGTGACCGAAACCTGGTTCAAGGCTCCTGAGAGCACCCCAGCACTATCAGGTTTTACCTCATATCATGCGTTCGGCCCCAAAACCCGGACAATACCAAAAGAAAGGAGGAGGGTATCCATATTCATCAAGGACACCCACACCTCAAGATTGGTGGCATCGCCGCGATGCATCGGAAACCATCCAGGTGCAATTAACCATAGGCAGGACTGCTCTGCAATTTGTAGCATGTTACAGGCCACCCTGCAAACTCAGGAACCTCATATGGCCTTCCTGAAAACACTGGAGGGATAAATGTATCTCAACACCATCATACTAGGTGACTTCAACTACCCTAATATAGACTGGGAACACTACTCAAGCCCAAACATTCTAGCCCAAAGTTCCTGGAATTCATAAACTCAAATGCCATGGAACAACTAGTCACCATCCCCACAAGAGGAGAAAACATACTTGATCTCATCATCCACGAACATGGGAGCACAATGTTCAACGCCGAAGTATACCCCTCACTGGTGAGATCTGATCACAAACTAATCTCGCTGGAGGTCCTCATCCGCCCCCACCGAAATGAAAAAGACCACAGTAAAGAACTTCTCGAAGCCGACTTCACACTTCTAAAGACTAGTGTGGTCTCCTTTAAGGCCCCTGAGCCGGTTAACATTACTCAAACCGCTGAATCACTTACAAATGCCTTCTACCAGCACCTGCAGGGCTGCCTGGATCAGGCAATCCCAAGCAAAACAAAAAATTTGTACCAAAGACAAGCGTCCAGTCTGGTGGACCCCAGCCATAAACAAACTCTACAACAAAGGAGAAAGCTACTACAGGACAGAGCAAAATCCTTAAAAGGTAAGACACCGCTGATCACTATAAGTAAAAAGCTAAGAGCTCTCATAAAATCATCCAAAGCTAATTTTGAGAAAAAATAGCTAAGGACTCTAAAGACAACCATAAGGCATTCTTTAGCTATGTCAGAAACCTAGGAGGAAACTCCCAGATATGCTCAGAATTAGTTCAAAATGATGTGAAGATTACTGATCCTACAGACATTGCCAACATACTGGCTGACAGGTTCAGTGCAAACTTCTCCCTAAAGGAGAGATATCTATACCAAATGATTGTAGCATTTTGGGGGGGGTAAAACAGCCCTAGCATCTCTTTTGATTGATGAGGAGATGCTTTGTTCTGTGGGCCAGCCCTAATTTTCCCCATTTGTCCCCAGGCTAATCCATGCATCTGTTGTCAGTGTTGCCTGGCATGGGTTGAGGAAAGGCTGCCCTTGTTGAGGTGACGCCCCACCATAAAACTCCTGTGACAAGGAATTAGTGGTATAACTGTTTCCAAACTTGACAGTTTGAGACCATCTTTTAGGTACCATTGTAGTTTCCTCATACAGTCGGGCATATGGAATTAGTAGTATGAAAAATGCCATGTACCCCAAAGGGCCCCAGAATTTTTCTTGCAGGAAGTTGGGTTTTTTTGCCATTTTAAAAAAGGTCAGTTGCCTTTTTGGGCGGAGATAAGCCATCTGGGCCAGTTTCAAGCTGCACCCAGGAATATTATCTGTTGTGAGGGCACTAGTTTTGTTTTTTTTCGTTACTGTGTCCCCCAGGCAACTTAACTTTTTATGCCAGATGCTTTAGAGAATGTCCTTCTCTCTGGTCAGGCAGTCATCCAGGTTTTAAATTTGAATTCCGCCTGCAAATGCAATTACTGGTGCCAGGCACTTTGTAAGACCTGGGTGCAGTAGATAAGCCAAAGGGCGGGCAGAGTTGATATGTGAACACAAAATGATATCTTCTGCAGTTTTGTCTGATAGGGACATGGGTTGCCTTTTTGAGGCCCAAAGTAAGCCAAGCTTTCTTGCCCAGCAGGGGAAGAAGCTGCTGTATTTTCAACATTTAAAAACATGGGAAGTGTTTAGTGAAAAATCCAGAAGGGGCCCCAGGTTTGTCCTTTCTGGGAACCAAAAGTCTTGAGTAAAACCTTGTCCTTGTTCCTGTGGTGGTATTTTTTAACAGCTCTCATGTCCGAGTGCTAAATTTTTTTGAGCCTCTGCCCATTGATTTGGTGGCAGATTTGGCATTCCTTTGCCTTGGATGTGGGAACCTGTAACCCCGAAATACAATGTTGAACCCATTTGTCTTTTGGGGATGCAATGCCTTTTTGAAAAGCCAGTTTTCCCCCCAAAGGGGGTGCCAAGAAAAGCTGTTTGGCAGAGTGGAAAGTCATTGAGGGTGTTTTTTTTAAGGTTGAGACTTGCCCTTCCCCTTTTTTCTGGCCTGGCCCCCCTTGTAAGGCCTATAAGGGGCCCTTTTTTGAAACCCCACTCGGATTTGAAAAACCCCTTTGGTAACCCTATAAAGGCAAACTTGTTTGGCAACGCTAAAGAGGGCTGGCCTGTAAAAAATCAAAGTTTTCAAATTTTTTTCCCCATCTTTTTTCCTCCTCTTTTTCTCCAAAAATTTCCCGTCAAAAACACCCAAAATTTTACCTTAAATGATCTGAAAAGGCCTTTAAAGACCTCAAACAGATAATTCCTTCAGAAAGGCCCCCAAAAACAAACTTGCAAGATGTTTTCCCCCGTTAAATGCCAAAAATCCGCATTTCTTGAAAGGAACCCGGAACCCTTGTTTCAACTGAACAAAAAATTGGGAAAACAGGGGAAACCATTCGCCTCATTGCTAAAGTTTAGAAGATTCTTCTTTCCCCTTTCTAAGGGTTAATCTGTCAAGGGGAAGGGGCATAGGCCCTTTAAACCCCCCTTTCCCCAAATGTTCAAGGGCCCAAAGGGTTTTACCGAAATTTTTAGAGCGGGACCCAAAAATTTTAAAAGGTTAAAGGGCTTAAAAAATAGGTTCCCAAAATGAAAATTCCCCTATTCCCCTTTTCTTAAACCGTGGTACAAGGGTTTTAGGGTAAAAAAGGCCTGAACCGTTTGATTTGAAATCCCCCTTTTCCCCAAAAATGTCCCCCAGGAAAAGGCCCCAAAGAAAATTATGGGGGCTGAGGAAAGATTCCTCACCCAAATCCTCATTGGGGAAAAAATCCCGGTTAGAGTCGAGGAATGGCCCTTGTTCAAGAATTTCCCCCTTTTGGGTTTATCAAGGGGGTTACCCTGTCATGAAGGCCCGATTTGGGGATTGTTTCTAAAAAAGGGTCCGAGAAAATTGGCTGCTTTTAAGCCCCCAGGCAGAAGGGTTTTAAAGGTTTGATATGAAAAAACCCTCTGAGCTTAAATTTTTACTGTCGCTTTGGCCCGGTTAAGCTTGGTTCCAAGGCCCGGGCCCCTCCAGTCAGTGGGGCCGGTGTTAAGTGGAGCATTCATTTTCTTTAAAAATTAGCCCCAAGAAAGGGGTTCAATTTTGGGGGGGAAAATCCCAACAATTTTAGTTTCCAGCATTAATTAATTTAAAAAAATGTCCGGAAATAAACAATTAAAGGGTAAAACCCGGGGCCCAATTTCAACCATGACCTTTTGGGTAGGTAAACTGTAAATTTATGGGGGTTTTTTTCCCCAAAAAATTTCATTGGGAACCCAAAATGAAGGTTGAGGCGAAAAACCCCTGGGGTCTTAGCTTTTTTTAAGATTTGGTTTTGGGTTAAGAAAACCCGGGGTGGGGGATTCAAACTCTTTTTGGCCCCCCCCAAAAAACTGAAAAAAATCTCCCAATTAAAATTTTTTGCGGGGGAGGAAAAGGGCCCCCGGGAATCTGGGATGGGGGAAAAATTTAAGGATAAAATTTTTTTGAGGCAAAGAAAATAAGGGGGGGGCATAAGTTTCCCCCTCCCCAAAAAAACTAAAAAGGGGGGGCCGGTAAACCCACGCCAAAAACTATCTAAGCCCGCTTTTTTTTTTAAATTGCCCTTTCAGGAAAAAGATTAGCCCTAGTTTTGTAACCTAAAAAAAAAAAAAAAAAAAAAAAAAAAAAAAAAAAAAAAAAAACCTATGGTAATAAAATGGAGTAAATTCCTTTTGGGTTTATTTGGCTTCCCCAAGTCAGTTTAAAATCTTGGTCGAGGCGGCCTCCCCTGGGGTACAGTTTTAAGAAGACCCTTTTTCGTTTTCTTGTCCCGGGAGTAGGCCCCGAGGCAATTCAAATTGCTAGTAGAAAATACAAAAGAAAAGCAAACAACCATTTTAGTTACCAGCAAATACTCCCCTAGGTAATAAAGGTAGATGCCCTAGGTAAGTACTAGAAAGTAAGGGGGAAGGAGGGAGGTAACCTGGACTGCAGTAGTGTTTACACTCGAACATCTACATTTATGGTAGGTACAAAACTGTACTATGTTCATCGTGTTACACTGCTGCAATCATTACACTTGGGTGGAATCCCAAAGCTGAGGTAGGGAGGCTGGATCTATAAGGCATTAGGGTGGCTATAAGGCCCTGCAGCACTGCAGTGGTGAAGCCAGCTCTGGATTTAGAGTATAGAGGCAGATGGTAGTTCTTGGTGAAGGTATGTACAGAACTCCAAGTTGCTGCTTCCAAAATGTCCTTGGTAGGTACTCCTCTGAGGTAGGCAGTTGAAGTGACTGTTGCCCTGGTGGAGTGAGATCTAAAGCTGTTAGGCACAGGTTTTCCATGGTGTGTATAGCAGAAATGTATACAGTGTCCTATCCATTTTGAAATGGTCTGTTCAGAAATGGCTTTTCCCTGTGCTCCTGCAGCATATGCTACCAATAATTGCTCAGATTTTCTGAAAGCTTTGGTTTTGTCCAAGTAGAAGCGTAACTGCCTGTGTATGTCCAAAGAATGCAGTAGTCTCTCCCCTTTATTCTGTGGATTTGGATAAAAAGTTGGCAAATGGATAGTTTGATTGAGAGCCACACTTGATACCACCTTTGGCATAAAAGTAGGGTTAGTTCTTAAAGACACCCTGTCTTGGTGGAAAATGATAAATGGTTCCACTGCCATTAGTGCCTGTAACTCTGAAACTCTTTGTGCTGATGTTATTGCCAGGAGTAGAGCAGTTTTCCAAGAGATATATTTTAAATCTGCTGTGTTTGCTGGCTCAAAAGGAGGTAATGTTAATTTTTCCAACACGAAGTTGAGGTCCCAAGCTGGAGTAGGTGCTCTACGGGGCGGTCTTATGTTTTTAGCCCCTCTGAGGTACTGTTTTAGCAAAGGATTTGAGAAAATTGGTGGATCCGTGTTGTAATGAGCACAGATGGCAGAGGCGTGGATCTTGATGGATGAAAAGGAGAGGCCTTTGTCCAGCATCTCAGTTAAGTATTGTAGTATCTGAGGAATATTTGGGACAAGAGGGTCAAGGCTGTGAGCCTGGTTCCAGGCACAGAATCTCTTCCATTTATCTGAATAGGCTTTTCTGGTACTAGGCCTTCTGGCCTCCAGAATGACATCCATAACAGCTTTGGAGAAAGGCATTGTTTGCCTGACTAGGTAATCTTCCATGCCGCCAGGTTTAAAGTCTTTAGCTGGCTGTGAAGTATCGGATTGTTGTGCTGAGTCAGCAGATGTGGTATTTGAGGCAAAATCCAGGGTGGATCTTGTGCTAAGTTCTTTAAGATTGGGTACCAGTGCTGGCGTGGCCAGTCTGGTGCAATCAGGATCATTTTTGGCTCTTCCTGCCTGGCTTTGATGAGTACCTTTGGAAGGAGAGGCAGTGGTGGGAAAGCATATACTTGTAGGTTTTTCCAGCTGAATGAAAGGGCATCCACTTTCCATGCTTGTGGATGGTAAGTCCTTGTGCAGAATTTCTGTAGCTGGCAGTTCATTGGGGATGCAAACAGATCTATGTCCGGGCTCCACCATTTCTGTGTTATCATTCTGAACATTTGTGGGTTTAACTTCCATTTGTGGGGATCCATGATGTTTCTGCTCAAGTCGTCTACCAGTGTGTTTTTCTCTCCTGGCAGGAATTGTGCTTGCAGATGTACCTGATAGTTTAGAGCTGTGTTCCACAAGTTCATGGCTTGTCTGCAGAGTGGATAAGAGTGAGTGCCCCCTTGCTTGTTTATGTACCACATAACTGTGGTGCTGTCTGTCTTTAATAGTAGTTGTCCTGGATGTAGCAGATCCTTGAAGGCTATTAGGGCATTTTGTACAGCTAGCATCTCTTTTTGATTGATGTGAAGATGCCTTTGTTCTGTGGGCCACCTGCCCTGAATACATTTTCCTGCCATGTGTGCTCCCCAGGCATAATCCGATGCATCTGTTGTCAGTATTTGCCTGGCTGTGGGTTGAGTAAAAGGTTGTCCCTTGTTGAGGTGACAAGCTTGAGCCCACCATCGAAACTCCTGTTGCAGGCAAGGAATTAGTGGTATAACTGTTTCCAAACTTTGACCGTGTTAAGACCAGACACTCTTTAGGTACCATTGTAATTTCCTCATATGCAGCCTGGCATATGGAATTAGTAGTATGCAAGATGCCATGTAACCCAAGGTCTGCAGAATTTTTCTTGCAGGGAATTGGGTTCTTGTTGCCATCAATTGAAAATACTGAGTCAGATGTCCTTGCTTGTCTGGCGTGAGAGAAGCCATCTGGGCCGTTGTATTTAAGCTGGCACCCAGGAATATTATCTCTTGTGAGGGCACAAGTTTTGATTTCTTTTCGTTTACTGTGTACCCTAGGCAACTTAATAACTGTTTTAAAAATGCCAGATGCTGTAGAAGAATGTCCTTGCTCTCTGCTTGAATCAGGCAGTCATCCAGGTACGGATAAATTTGAATTCCTTTTTGTCTGCAAAATGCAATTACTGGTGTCAGGCACTTTGTGAAGACCCTGGGCACAGTAGATAAGCCAAAGGGCAGTGCAGAGAATTGATAGTGCATATAACCAGCTATGAATCTGAGGTATCTTCTGCAGTTTTGTCTGATAGGGACATGCAGGTATGCCTCCTTGAGGTCCAATGTTATGAGCCAAGCTTTCTTGCCCAGCATGGGAAGAAGCTGCTGTAGTGTCAACATTTTGAATTTCGTAACATCCAGGTAAGTGTTTAGAGAAGAAAGATCCAGAATGGGCCTCCAGGCTTTGTCCTTTCTGGGAACCAGAAAGAGTCTTGAGTAAAATCCTTGTCCTTGCTCCTGTGGTGGTACCTTTTGAATAGCTCTCATGTCCATGAGTGCTATAATTTGTTTTTGAGCCTCTGCCCATTGATTTGGTGGCAGGTTTGGCATTCCTTTTAACCTTGGCAGAGTGTGAAAGTGGAACCTGTAACCTTGAGATACAATGTTGAGAACCCATTTGTCTTTGGTGATCATATGCCAATTGTGATAGAAAAGTGCCAGTTTTCCTTCCAAGGGATCCACCAAGTGAGAGCTGTTTGGCAGCTGTAGTGGGAAGTCATTGGGGCTGTTTTTTATAAGGTTGTGGCCTGTCTTCCCCTTCTTTCTGGCCTGATGCACCCCACTGTTGAGGCCTGTAGGGACCTTGTGGTTGACCTCTGCCACTTGGACGTCTGTATCTGCCCCTTTGGGGTCTGTCTGAAGCTGGAAAGGACCAATTCTTTGTTGGCCAATTTCTGCTAAATCGAGGAGACTGAACCTGTAAGAAATTCTTCACCGTTTGCATAGATTTTGCCTTATCCTCCATTTTCTTTAATACCTCTTCTGCTTTAACTCCAAATAACACATCCTGCTGTAAAGGTGCATCCAATAGTTTTGCTTTAACATGATCTGGTAACGTATGTTCTTTTAACCAAGCATGTCTTCTAATGACAGAACCTGTAACAGCTGCTCTACAGGGGGCCTCTAAAGAATCAAAACCACATTGCAAAGTGTGTTTCCCCACTTGTTCAGCTGCATGCAATAAATCCTACATTTCCTTTAAATTAGGAGGATCTGAATCTGGAAGCATTTTTTGTTTCAACTGAGACATCGGAAACTGCTGATATTTTAACATTTGAAACTGGCAATTTAAGGCCCTCATTGCTAAAGTTGCAGACGTACATACTTTCTTCCCCCATCTGTCCAATGCTCTGGAATCTCTGTCAGAGGGGACTGGATTCTTTGCTGATGAGGCCTTAACCCCTTTAGGTCCCTGAGAAATAGTTTCAGGGTCGGCAACAGGGCTTTTATAAAGAAATTTGTGTGAGTCCAGGACTCTGTAGTATCTGTCAGGCTTAACTGGGGCTGGAGGTAAAGAATCAGGATTTACGCTGGATTCAGTATACACATCATCCACTATTTTTAACACTGGCAGAATAGCAAGGGGTCTGTGTTGAGGTAATAAAAGGAAGTCTCTGAGCCTTTTCTTGGATTCTGAGTAATCCTGGCCTTCCCGATGGAAATGCTTCCTCATGGTATGTAAGGTTTCACCAAAGGAGTAGTCCTCAGGCAGAGAGGCTGATGGAATGGATTCCTCAGCATCAGAATCCTCATAAGGGGGTAAGGAGTATCCTAGGTCTGAGGATGAATCTGAAGAGATGTATACCTGGTCAGATGAATCATGGTCTGGATCCAGTCTAGGGCTTTTATCAGGAGGGGGATGATGGGAACCCCTGATCAGAGTGATTAGGTCTTCGGCCATTTTGAGCATTTGATTCTTAGGCATGGAGGCCTGTCCTGGAGAATGCTGTAATTGTTTCTTTGTTTTTAAAACAGGTTTAGACTTAGCAGAAGATTTAATGCTTAACTGGGTAGGTCTGAAAACACCCTCTGAGGCTGGGGGTTGTTCAACTACTCCGGATCCCTCTGAAGGGGTAGTTTTGGTAGTGTGAATACCTTGTGCGTCTGAAGGCCCAGCCATCTCCAAGTGGGAGTCAGAGGCGGCCTGTGGTTCTACAGAAACGGTAATCAGGGGCTGTGAAGGTGCCTCGCTGAAAACCGGAGAACCGGCAACTGGCCTAGAAGAGGCTTCATCGTCAGTTTTGGGCCTCGGAAGCCCATCCTTGTCTTTGCGCTTTTTATGTATTCCGGTCATCGGGAGTTCCGACGGCATGGTATAATTGAATTTCTGCTAAAATAATGTCGGGCAAAATCAAACCGACGTTTAATAGTGCGCTTATTAAACCTAGCACAAAACCGACAACCAGTGACATCGTGGTCTGGGCCTAGGCATGGGATACAATAAGAATAGAAATCCTTATGAGGTATTTGCTTCCCACAAGAATACAGTTATTAACTTTTACTGACATCGGTCTGAGGCAAGAAAAAGTTTCCCAAATGGGGTACTTAGCTTTGTAGAAGACTTCGGTTCTGGATTCGGAATGAAAATCTCAGGAGTCGGCCGACTGGCACTTGCGAACTGCTTTTGCTTCAGGCACCACGCGGCAAGAAAGACTGGAGAAAATGGCGTCAGCTGCATCTTATATACTATCCCTGTCGTACTGACGTGAGGGAGGAGGCAACAGCAACCGACGCTGGACCAAGACTTTGGAACTCAGGCCGACTGGGGGAACCGCCTGACGGCAGGATAACCCAAGTGTAATGACTGCAGTAGTGTAACACGATGAATCTGCATGTTTTCAAAACTCTCAGATGATACAAGAATGTCATTTGGTCTTAATCAATGTGCAAAAAAAAAACTAAAAAAAAACTTTAACATTGGAAAGCTACAGCACCAAGGAAATTTCAGTCTGGGAAAGGAATGTGATATAAAGGAACTTAAGCAGGAGGGGGCATACAAATATTTGGGAACTGATGAGGGTTTGATAGTAAAACCTTAATAAATGTGAAAAAAACTTATGAAAATTTTAGAAGACTAAAATTAATACTGAAAACAGCCCTGGCTTCTAGAAACAAAGTCCACGCTATAAACTAAATTGCTCTTCCTGTTCTAACTTACAGTTTTGTGGTGAATGACTGTCCCCAAAAGGTACTGGATCAGTTGGACAGGAAAACAAGAAAAATACTTCATGCTTATCAAAAGATTTACAAAAATCAGTGCATACAAAGATTATATATTCCCCATTCTGAAGGAGATATGGGCCTCCTCAAAACTGATTTCAGGTATAGATCTGCAATCATAGGACTGCATCCATATCTGTTGATCTCACAAGATCCAAACATAGTGAAAGTTTTAAAATATGAGGAGAACAACTCTAAGATGATTTCCCTGCTTAGTTCAGCAGAAGCATATCAGTGTCAAGAGGGAATGGAAATCAAACCAGAAGTAGATAAAAATAAGGCAGCAACTTCTTCTGCATCTGTTTTTCCCAGTTAGGGGTCGCCACAACTGATCACCTGTCCACTCATGACTGGCAGTGGAGTTTTACGGTGTCGAGTTGCCAGCCCGGTGCCCAACCTTCCACAGAAGGCGCACACACACGCACTCACGCCTAGGGCCAATTCAGAGTGTCCAATCCACCTACAGCATATCTTTGGGATGTGGGAGGAAACTGGAGCATCCGGAAGAAACCCATGCGACCACAGAGAGGACATGCAGACTCCGCACAGAAGGCACCCCAGCCAAGGATCAAAATGGAGAACCTCTTGCTATGAGATGGCAATGCTAACTGTGCCAAAAAAAAAACACACATATATATATATATATATATATATATATATATATATATATATATATATATATGTGTGTGTGTGTGTGTGTGTGTGTGTGTGTGTGTGTGCATATTATATTATATAAGAAAAAGGATCAAATGAGAAGGCAAGAAACGTGGAAAATGCAAGTACAAAAACACTGCTGGAACATGTCGATCAGGATCTGATGCAGGAATGGTTAGGAAGAGGTGAATTTAAACCAAGGATGAAAGATTAATATTGGTGGCCTAGGATACTGGACTATGTACACATCAGAGAAACAGACAAATACAGGTTTTATAAACCAGAACTGTAACAGTTGCATATCTTGTTGCTGGGTGTGATACCTTAATTGCAGAGGGCCTTTATACTGAAATTTTTGGGCACACTGTGAGTGCTACAAAGAGCACTTTTGGCTTACATCAAAGACTGAAACAATACTAATTTTATGAACTTCAATCGCACACTCCTGTCATGGTATTAGAAACCCAAAAGACGTGGAGAAATTAAACCGAATAAGCACTTATTTTGATAGAATGAATGAACAAATGTCAGATTATTATATACAAAATGCTGGAAGGCCTAATGATAAATGACCAAGCACTCAGCACTCTGCCTAAGAATTTAAGAATCTAATTAACTGAGTATATATAGTACAGATGAAGAAATAGGCTAAAAGGGTTGCTGCTATTTTAGCTACTATGGCATAACTGCTAAAGAAAGGGGTAGGGAGTAATACACACAAGGGAGCCATGGGCAGGCAGTCTAAACCTTCACAAGAGGTTCCACAGGCAAATTGGACTAGCACTGCCTCAAGCACATACAAATTTCTTGGCAGTTAGATATTTCTAATGTATACAAGTGAGGCTGTGTATTCCGAATGCCCACAGTAGCACAGAATGGAACAAAAGCTAAATGAGGAAGCAAACAAGGGCCTCACCATAGTAGTAGTGACTTGTCCTTGAACTGCAGCCACTCTGAATTATCAAAAGGGCCAATATCTTGTCCTAGCAGTGAATAAAGAAACCACTGCTAACGGGTACTACATGATAAATAACTACTTTTAAGACTGCAGCTATTACAGAAGAATAACACTTTCCTGGCAACCTATGCCAATTAGGGTCATGAGAGGGAAATCTTTTCAGGTACCATTAGCTAGGGGTCACTTGGACTAGGAAGCAGAAAGGCAAGCCAATGACAATGTTTGATAATATCCTAAAAAATAGTCTCAAAGGTCATGACTTTGATGACCCAAAATTTTACTGTATGTGCAATTACATGTGGCTAGAAATGGAGGCAATCATATGTGGAAGGAATTGGTGGGGAGACCCAACCAGTGCCCACACCCCCATTATTGGACGATGAAGTGGCTACTTAAGTGAAAGAGCAAGGTAAAAATATCATGCCTGAATTTAAGTCACAGTTGTCAACAAACAGCTGGAATTCCACTGGAATGGGTTACATTTAGGAAATCAGTTGTTGTTAGCAGCAAGCCAGAATCAGAGACACACTTACTGAAAAGTACTGATGTCTGTTGAAAGGGGCACTAGGAAATACCACGAAAAGAAGGAAAAGGCAAGCACAGCTCACTGACCCCAACTAGTGTTACCTGAGGGAGGCATCCATGGAGGCTTCAATTCTCATGGGCACAGGAAGTCCATATTCTGGGTATTACTGTTCAGAAAATGGACTCTTACAAGGAGAAGTAATACAGCAGTCTGTAGTCCCATGTGTCTACCCTTATCAAGCACTTCTGGCCACAGCCCACTGTATTCTTTCTTCAGACCATCTGTCATAAAGAAGACAAAAATAGTCTTATGCAAATTTGTTGCTAGCCAGGCATTGCAGCTAGAGTGAGTTGTACATAGGATACGTGAAATGCCAGAAATTAGACAAAACTAAGGATGTTTTAGTGCCATTGCTTGTTAATGAGGAACCATTTCAGAGGGTAAAACATGGATATTGTGGGGCCTCGGTTTCACCAATTGGAACACAAAAGGGGTATACTTTGGTGAAGGTAGACTACACTGCTCAGTACACTGACCCAGTGCCATTGTCATCTACTGTGGCAGAAGATGTGGCAAATGCCCAGCTAGAAATGTTCATCAGGTTGGGTTTTTCATGGGGAATATTGATAGAAAGAGGTGCTTACTTTATGTCAGACCTGAAGACATAATTGTCAAAGAGCTGTGAGATAAATCAGTCACACAAGACTTCTTACCATCTGTAAACAAATGGTTTCACAGAGAGGTTTAATTCTACTCTGAAGACCATTTTCAAAGCCTTCTCATACAAGAGCTAGCAGGAAAATTACTTGTCTAGTTCCACTTTGCATACAGACAGGTTCCTCAAGAATTTACAGGATTTTCACCACTTGAGTCACTTTTTGATTTCAAGTTGTGAGAACTCCTAGACCTAATTTCTGACAAACACAGGGTGAATATGATTCTCACAGACAATCTGTTGTGAAAACATGCTGAATTTCATGATTTCACTTAGGGAAGCTCATATTGTTGGCGCACACAGTACAACACCAACAAAAGGTCTACTATGACCAGACAGTCACAGATTATGCACTAAAAGAATATTTTTGATATGTATCCCTGTTTAACAAGGTACATTGCAGACCAGATGACAAGGTCCTTTTCTGGCTGTGAGGAAGGTAAATGATGTTACTTATGTTGTAGAGTTGCCAGGACAGAGGCAGAAATGTAAACTGTTAGAAACACCTTGTGTTCTGACTGAAGTGCTTTCAAACAATCTGGAAATATAATTGGTGACAAGTATAACTCTTGACACTTTAACTTTTCAGAGTTCTGCATTGTCTTAATTTTTGCCTGAATTATTTTATATATTTGCTGACTGAATTATTTTATATATTTGCTGGCATTGTTTTTTTGTTCCTGATCTCTTCTGAAACTGGTTCCCCTTATTTCTCTGGTGGTGTTAAAGTTTAGAAAACTGGTCTAACAGCTTTTTTGTTATCTGATTGCTTCAAGGCTTGCTGATTTAAAATAGCCCATCTTTGTAAATTCCTGCATACACTGTTGGAAACTCCTTGTGTTCTGACTGAAGAGTGCTCTCAAACAATCTGGAAATATAATCGGTAATGAGTATAATTTTTGACACTTTAACTTTTCAGAGTTCTGCATTGTCTTAATTTTTGCCTGAATTATTTTATATATTTGCTGGCATTGTTTCTTTGTTCCTGATCACTTCTGAAAATATAGTGGTTGGTGGTTTTGCCATTGCCCGCCCCACTGCAAATTTGATCTGGGACACTCCTCCCAGTCTAGTGTTTATTCTACCTATTAGAGAGAGAACATTTGAGAAGGCCAACTCACTTAGGTTCTTAACCTTGAATTATCTTCTTCTCCTCCTTCCTCCCCTTGCACTTTACTAGCAAAAAAAAATGTCCTTGTGTTCTATGTACTGAGTGTACTTCTCAACTGATAAGTATATTTTTTGGCACTTCTCAACTGTTCAGAGTTGAATAAAGCAACAATTTAGTTCAGAATACATTTAGAATAAATTGCATTTATTTAAACTGTATTTACTTTATTTTTAGTGCTGTTTTAGCTGCTTTCTGAAAAAAATGTAAGCTTGTTTCCTGCCTTTTCTGTAATTAGTCTAGTCCAGATACAGATTTGCTGTATCCAGGACTGTTGGTAAGCTTCTGAGCCCCCCCAAGCCCTTCTGTGTTGGAGGTCTAGCTTATCAGTGAGAGTGGTAAGCACTAGTTAGCCTATCTACTACAAGAGGAGTGGTTTCTGGCCAAGAAACTATAGTTATTGGCCGTTTGGGCAGTTTTTCCATCTCTTTCAACTTTCTGGTTTAAAAGCCCACTTCTGCCCTTGTTCCCTGCCTTTCCTGTAACTAGTCTAATCCAGGTACAGATTTGCTGTATCCAAGACTATTTGTAAGCTTCTGAGCTCCTTAAGCCTTTCTGTGTTGGAGGGGAGCCTTCAAGCTTATTAGTGGGAGTGCTAAGTACTAGGTAGCTTATCTACCACAAGAGGAGTGTTTTTTGGCCCAGGAATTGTAGTTTATTGACCATTTGGGCAGTTTTTCCATCTCTTTCTACTCTCTGGTTTAAAAGCCAGCATTTGTGCTTCTTTCCCGCATTTCCTGTAACTAGTCTAGCCCAGGTACAGATTTACTGTATCCAGGACTGTTTACAAGCTTCTGAGCCCCCCAAGCCTTTCTCTGTTGGAAGGAAGCCTTCAAGCTTATCTGTGGGAGTGGTAAGCACTGGGTAGCCTACTACCACAAGAGGAGTGGTTTCTGGCCCAGAAATAGTAGCTTCTTGGCTGTTTGTGTAGTTTTTTCCATCTCTTTCAATTTTCTGGTTTAAAAGTCCACATCTGCACTTTTTTCCCACCTTTCCTGTAACTAATCTAGTCCAGATATATAGTCCATATATATATTTGCTGTATCCAGGACCGTTTGTAAGCTTTTGAGCAGTGCCAAAGTCTGCTCTGCAAATTTTCCCTTAGATCTGCTAGTTCTCTCCTCTCCTGCACTTTTACTAGCTTATTAGTTTAGTACTTCACCAGACTTCTTGTAGCAATTATTGTAGCACACAAAAGTGCTACCAGCACTAAACATTCTACAAGGAAACAGCTCCAGTATTTAATGCCCACCCCTCCAGGCATGTCAAAAGTCAGTTCCCTATGCTTTCTCCTATTAACCAGGTGAACTTGGGCATACTGAGGCAATGTAGCAACTGCTTCATGTACACTGACAACCTTCTCCTCTTACCTTCCAACACTCAGACATGTGAGAGATGCACTTATATATCCAAACTGGAAGCCACGCTCTCTCCATCACTGCCCTCACATAAAAACACAAACCACACACCCACTCCTTCGCAGAGGCTCTCAGTAAAAATCTACACAAAAAACAGAGACCTCCAAGGCAGAAACGCACCTGACCACCACAACGCAACACGAATGATGAGACACATAACTCTCCTAAACAATGTGCCACTCAACCAAAGTCCCTAATGCAAAACAGCCTGCCCAACACACTAGTCATAGGTGACCTGATAGTGAGGCACACTGATGTCCCACTAACTAGGTTGAATAAGGAGAAAGTAACAGTCATCTGCCTGTCAGGTGCCAGGATCCGCCACATAATGCACACACTCAGGTCCCTCAACAACAGGCACAAATATGACTCTGTGATTGTACATGTGGGTGTGAATGACTCGAGATGTACCTCCCTGGAATACATGAAAAGAAACATGGAGAAGCTCTTGGATTATGTAGCCCAGGTAGGTATGACCCTAGCCCTAAGCAGCATCTTACCATCATGCAGAATGACACCACAGTACAAGCAGAAAATGATTGATTTCAACAACTGGCTAAATTTCTGGTGTCATTCTAGGGGGATCCAGTATGTGTCTGCCTGGGATGACATGATGGACAGACGTCGATACTTTACCAGAGATGGCCTGCATCTATCATCCCTGGGCTTCCAGATATTTCCCAAGGCTCTTGCCACCCCTACAGTGACTTTTTAGGTGGTGTTCCAAAGACAAAATTACCACTGTAACAGCTACAAACAAATGCAGTCTGAGAGTCATACTGCTCAATGCTAGAAGTCTAAATCTCAAAATGGACTCACTCGAAGCACTCTTTAAAATGGAGAACATTGACATTTGTGCTGTAACAGAGACCTGGTTCTAGGCAGCAGAAAGCACCCCTGTACTACCAGGCTATAACTCATTCCACACGTTTGGCCCCAGAACTTGGACCGAAGCTCCAAAGGTGGTGGCGTTTCTATATTTATAAAGAATGCGCACACCTCCAGACTGGTATCCCAACATAATGCATCTGCGATACTTCCAGTGCAGCTAACATTGGGTAAGACAGCGATTCAGGTCATAGCCTGCTGTACGTCCCCCCAACCATGTCCCAATACTCACACTCCATGTTCCAAAGCACCCTGGAGAATATTGGGGTCCAACCTAACACTCTCATACTGGGTGACTTCAACTACCCCTCCATTAACTGGGAAAACTTCTCATGTAGCAACACACTTGCCCAATACTTTCTGGAATTCATTAATTGCAATGCTCTGGACGAGCTCATTCTTACACCCACTAGAGGTAGCAACATCCTTTACCTGGTCATTACTAACACAGACAACAGTTGCTCTACACCAACAGTCAACTCCTCCCTGGTTAGATCCGTCCACAAACTAATCACCTTGGAAATCCATACCCCCCCAACACCACAAAGGTAACCACCATGAAAAACTTCTCCAAAGCTAACTTTGGGCTCCTAAAAACAGAGGTGGCTAAACTTCACGGCACCCATGCAAATGGAGAATAGTTGCATGACCGTCTAATCATACACCAATGCACTGTATGAATCCATACACAAGTGCTTTGATCTTGACATACCCAATAGAACTAAGAAGAACTCAAAAAAAAGGAAGCCAATCTGGTGGTCCCCTGCAATAAACAAACTCTACAACAGAAGGAGGAAACTAATGCAAAATAAGGCAAAGTCCCAAGACTGCAAATACTCCCTTATCAGCCTCAACAAAAGGCTGAAATCCGTCGTCAAATCCTCTAAAGCTAGCTATGAAAACAGAATTGCAGCAGATAGTAAAGACAACCACAAGACCTTCTATTGTTATGTAAAGAATCTCCACGGCAATACCCAGATTTGCTCTGAGCTACTGCACAATGGTACCTCCTATACTGAGCCAACAAATATTGCCAATATACTGGCTGACAGATTCAGTGCTAACTTTACCCCCCCCCCCAAAGGACCAATCACAATACTAGTAGATTGCCAGGCAGCCAGTATTACTGCTGCAGAGTTTAAAACAGCACTGTCTAAGGCCAAGAATACAGCTTCTATGGGACCTGACAATATCCCTGGCTATGTTCTACATGAACTACAGAGTGAACTGGCACCTCACCTGTGTGCCCTGTTCAGTCATAGCCTCTCCTCAGGCTTTGTCCCTACTGAATGGTGCACTGCTACAGTCATCCCTCTCCACAAAGGAAGAGTGACTAAAGACTCTGGGAATTATTGCCTGATTAGCCTGACGAGTCTGATATGCAAAGCTATGGAATGCAACATCATAGACCTAATAAACAAGTATATAGGGAATCTCCAAACTCTGGATCCTACACAGTTTGGTTTTGTGAAGGGTAGATCATGCCTGCTCAACTTGGTCGACTTCTTTGAGTCAGTTACCAAAGCTGTGGATAAAGGCAAGGCGGTTCATACAGCCTACCTTGATCTGGCCAAGGCCTTTGATACAATTCCACACTCAGGAATCATAGAAAAACTCACTAAGCTAGGCATCAATCCCTATATCACTAGGTGGGTTGCAAACTGGCTCACAGACAGAACCCACAGTATGAAAGTAGCTGACTCCAAGTCAGACTGCTGACCATTCACAAGTAGGGTCCCAAAGGATTCGGTCCTGGGTTCTGTCCTGTTTGGTATCTACTTCTCTGAAGTACAGGCCAACACGAAGGGACTCTGGCTGACAAAGTTTGCAGACGATTGCAAGTTGGGAGCTATTATTAACTCCCCTAGTGATGTTGACATCCTACAGAAAGGCCTCAATGACACCAACAACTGCTGTCAGAACCATGGCATTAAGCTTAATGCCAAAAAATGTGTCATCCCCCTTGGGAAAAACCCAGGTCCCTTGAATTACCACATTGATGGTAGTCCACTGAACACAGAAGGTGTTATAAGAGATCTGGGAACACAGGTTGACAGCAACCTCTCTTTTGACCACCACTGTGGTCAGAAAGTCCTTCTATGTGGCACATCTCATTACTAAGGGTTTTGCATCCAGGAAGAAAGAGGTCATTGTACCCCTCTATTCTTCCCTCATTAGGCCAATCATCTAGTACAATACTCCATTTGGTATGTACCTCACTAGACACCTGCAACAACTGGAGAGGCCGCAAAAGTATCTCACAAAGAGGATCCAAGAACTTAAACATTTGTCCTATATGGACAAACTCAAAAAAATCCAGCTATTCTCTGTCTCATATCACCTACTTAGAGGCGATCTCTGCTTGACTTACAAAGCCATGTCTGACCCAGCTCTGTTAGAAATGCTACATCTAAAGAAATCCCAATCCCTCTGCACCACACACTCCAGAGACCTCAATCTCATTACCACAATCAACAGAACATGCTGAAGGGACATGTTCATAACCCAGAGACTGCCCATGCTATGGAATAGACTTCCCATACATGTCAAGCAGAGCACCTCACTGGCCCTCTTCAAGAGAAATCTTGATGAGTGGATGAGAAATAGAAAATTCACCCTGGAGATCACTCCAGTGGCTCTACTCGACAGAGGCACTAGGAACTAAGGTCGGGTGGAACGATGCCAGAGTAATCCTATGGGCTAGGCTTGTAAAGGCTTCAGGGCCATTAGCCTAGTACACACCTATGTAAATATGATGAAACACTATCATAACAGAGAGCTACTAGTAGTTAGTATATGTAATGAGTTACAAAATGAATCGGAGAGGAAACTGGTAACAGACTGCAGTATTCAGGCTCTAACTTGTGTCCAGTGAATGTAGTAGAACTGTCTTATCAGCTATCTCCTACATGGGGTCAGGAAACACAAAAAGTGCCACTCAAGTTTGGGGATGTTTACTTCAAAGCCACAGTGAACCCCAACTAGTACAGAACCTTGTAGACACAAGAACAAAAATACCTATAGTGCAGGCTCCTTGTTGGCTGCCTGAGAAAACCTAGCAAACTATGAGGAAGAAGTCACAAGAGATGACAAATATGGGTGTAATTAAGGAAAAGCCCCTGGGCCTCATAAGTGGCACTGGGGCCAAAAAGGCTGGCAGCAACTAGGTTTTGTGTAGAGTACAACAAACTAGTTACACAAACCCAGACACAGATGCATACCCCAAGCCCAAGTCACAACAATGTTACTGGAAGTTACTCTTGACACCTACAAAAAAAGGAAATGTTATCATTCGCTACCCCATATGGGTAGCACAAATCCTCTAAAATTCCCAAATAACTTTCTAGTGGCTGGTAGATCAGGGTCTATATTATAACGACAAAAACACAAAACACTGAATGCCTCTTCATTGATCCCTATTCATCAAACTCTGAATTCATTGAACGATCGGTTCCACAAAGTTTTTCCCATGGTAAGCAACCAGTGGGCCAACCTACCAACAGCAACAAAACAGCAAAATTTAAAACCCACCCTGCTGGGGGGCTGCACCCCCCACAACCCCCTAACTACATATTCCAACTCCAGGATCGCACTACAGTGGAGAAAAGGGCAAATTACTGATGTTGGCCCACTGGTTACTTACCGTGGGAAAAACTTCACAAATGATCGTTGGACGGATTCAGACTTTGATGAATAGGGATCCAATGTTTTGCACTTTCGATGATGTGATATAGACCTGGTAGATCACATCCTACCAGGATCTGGAGACTGTGCCAACACAGATGAGATGCAATTTCAATTGTTCTTAGCAAGGACATGTATAACATGGAGAGGAGCTGAGCATATTAACTGCAGCCTGGATAGCTAGTAAGGTAAATAAACCTCAGGGAGGAATAGCTGATTTAACACATCTTGATCACTGGGTGGGTGGTGGCAAAATGCAAGCTATCTGGGCTGTTTTCAAAGAGCAGATAAACCTGTTCTTCAGGGCGGCAGGGTGTTATACAAATTTTGCCCTCACTTTACTGTCATAGCTACACCTCTCACAGACATTACCCAAACAAAGGACAGATAACATTTGGACACCAGCTTGTAAGCAGGCACTCCCAAAACACTGAGAGGTCTTAAATGGCTCACATTACAGCCAAGAATAAGTTCTGTAAGAAGACACTTGAAACCAAGTTCTGGGGGCTCTACTAAGCCAGGATTCTTCAAAATGATAATAGCATCATGTAGTATGTCTTAATCAGAAACTTTGGCCAAGGGAAGAAGCAAACACAAGCTCCTCAAATGGAGTTTTGAATTATACTCCTACAACATAAATTCAGCAAGGAGATATTCTTCATATTGACTGATGCTGCAGCAGCCTTAGACAGATGGACTACATCCGGCCAAGAATACAACAGCCAGTCAGCTTCCAAAGCTTCAGGGTGCCTTATATGTGCCCAAACTGTCAATAGTTTGAGCTGAGCTGACGGAAGTCAGGTTTTGGTGAGAAGCCTTCAGAGATTTACAGCCGTTGAACAGTATGCTCTTCAGAGGCATTTGAGGATCGATGGTTGGCTTCTGTTTTCCTTTGCTGGGCAGATAAGATCCCTATGAAAGGAAAAACATCCATTTTCTTAAATTTGTTGTAATTTTATTACTTTCCTCTTCAAGAAAGGTACTTTAAAGATAAAAGAGTGTTGTGTTTCAACAGACTGTCTCAAGACTGGAACATTCTTTTAAATGGAACACTTTTTTTCTGTCGGTTTAAAAGTTGTGCAAATTCATTGAAAACATATTTTCTGTGGAGAAATTGTGTTCATTCTTCTGTCGTGGGAATGTCACAGTGTTTGAAAGTGCTTTTTACTGTGTTTTTTCTGTCAAAAAAGTATCTTTTGTGGACTGGTAGTTTTACTGGCATTTGTTGCTCATCTTAATCAGGAAACAGGCAGTATTTTTGGCTTGACCATGGAACAGATTGCTGGTCCCAGGGTTGGTCCTTCTTCCAGCTACAAAAAGAAAAAGTTAAGCAAATAGCCTCTGTAACTGCAGTAGGCTAGCAATCTGCCTCAGCTGCAGGCAGGTGACTCTGTTGTGGCCATTTGTTTTACCACATCTGCACTTGTTTCCCACCTTTCCTGTAACTAATCTAGTCCAGATATTGATTTGCTGTATCCAGGACTGCTTGTAAGCTTCCGACCAGTGCCAAAGTCTGCTCTGCAATTTTTCCCTTAGACCGTCTAGTTCTCTCCTCTCCTGCATTTTTACTAGCTTATTAGTTTAGCACTTTACCAGACTTGCAGCAATTATTGAAGCAAACAAAAGTGCTACCAGCACTAAATGTCCTACAAGGAAACAGCTCCAGTATTTATTAATGCCCACCCCTCCAGGCATGTCTAAAGGTCAGTTCCCTGTGCTTTCTCCTATTAACCAGGTGAACTTGGGCATTCACAGGCAATGTAGCAACTGCCTCATGTACACTGACAACACTCTCCTCTTACCTCCCAACACTCAGACTTGTGAGAGATGCACTTATATATCCAAACTGGAAGGTTTGCACTCTCCACACAAGACCGGAATCGCTGGTCAAGAGAAGGTCAACACTTGCACGACACCACATCGAACACATAGCCCTCCAGAATACACACCAGCACTCCTCTTTTACCCCAGATCTCTCTGGTGTAGCACTTACAGCCACTATGGACTGGGGGTTAGTATGCTCTTCAGCTGCTGCTGCTGGGGTCCCCTCCACAGACTAGACAGAGCTACTCTTGTCGGTCATGGGAGATGGAACAGGGGAGGTTTCCCCATTTTATTTATTTATTTATTATTTATCTGACATTTGCTGACCAGGATAGTCCAACTGGGTCAAAGCCCTTTTTCAGTGGAGGCCTGGGGAGAAAAGCACAAAAGTACAATTACAAAAGATTTCAAAATTACAGCAAATGCGCAATACAATGAGATTATCACCAAAATGCATTTACGATAATGGAGGCAAGACAGAGTTAATCACAGTTATTGTTACTAACATGTTATAAACATGACCTATGCTGTTAATCACAGTTATTGTTACTAACAATGCTGTTAATCACAGTTATTGTTACTAACATGTTATAAACGTGACCTATGCTGTTAATCACAGTTATTGTTACTAACATGTTATAAATGTGACCTATGCTGTTAATCACAGTTATTGTTACTAACATGTTATAAAAGTGACCTATGCTTGAAGGATAACTGAAAGTTCTAACAGTTATGTCAGAATGCTGCGATCATTCCTGGGGAAACAGCAGCTGCCATTAGTAACACAGCTGGCCTCATTTTTCCTGTTAAAAAGAAACAGAAAACTGGGCAATCATCTACTCGTTCTCAAATTTCTTTGGATATGACTAGTTTACTGGGACCGGCGTAGGGTTTAACTCAGGCTATTTCAGCCTTCTTGTAAAGTTGTCTCTAGTAAAGGAAAGCAGAATTCCTCTTTTACTGAAGAGATTCAAGATTCTGAATTTGACTATGAAGATGCAGAGGGACATATTCAGGGTTTCATCCTCAACTTTCTAATTCAGACTCGGGGGAGCTCAATTTCTGATTCTCCCTGTGTGGGTTTCTCTTTCTCGGAAACTATTTCTAGAATATCACAGTGTTTTCAGTGGGAGACTACTGAGGTTTCTTAGTCTCTCAAAAAATACTATGAGTTGTTACAGAAGGATATTCCAAAACTTACACACATTACTTCTGTCCTGTCCTCTTTAGAGAATGTGTGTGTCTTACTTCCTGCAATTTTTCTAATAGCCAGCTGTCCCTAAAAAGACAGGTACATTGTATAAAGTTCATCAGTCTTTTAAAATTTTGCACACTGTTCCCAGACCTGACCCAGCAACTATACCCTCCACTGCTGATAAGCACTTAGATAATTCCAATATTACTCTTTCTAATAAGAATGGGAACATTATTGACATGTATGGGAAAAAATGTATACTTCTGCAATTTTGACTTTCAGAGTTTACAACTGTCAGGTTCATATGTTAATGTTTGGTCTGACAAATTGTGAAAGCATGACAAATGTTTTATCTATAATTTCCTTTTTTGAAGAAACAACTTCTTTCACGTAATGTGTACGACTCTGCTGATTTTTTACAGGGCTATGGCCACTGCTACTGTTTAAAGGAGGTTTACTTGGCTGAATTCTGAGAGCCTCCCAGATGAACTATAAAATGAGATTTTCAATTCTCCCTTGGCTAGAGATTTAGCATCTGACCCCTCTGGTGCAGAGGTGATCAAGAAATGTGATGGAAGTGGCAAGCTGATCTAGGGAATCTCTAAGACTTTTCAGCCCTTCTTTTCCAAATTGTCCAAGCAATTTTTATTTCTCCATATCCAATTTTTTTTTTTTTGGGGGGGGGCAGAAAAAAACAATCAGGTAAACAGACATTTAAGAAGAAACAGCAAGGGAGTTCCAAAAAGAAGTCTCAAACCTCCCAAAATGAAGGACAAGACTGAATTACTATTCAAGAGTCCTTAAGAAGCATTTCTACCCTTGGCCCTTTTCTCTTCAAGAAAGTCTAAATCTCCATTTTTCTTTTTAGCAACAGATTGTTTCAGACAAACGGGTTCTGAAAAATGTTCATCGGGTTTACAGATAGCAGTGGGAAGAAACTGCCCCTTTCCACAGAGTCATTCTTCATCCTGCAGATCAGACTGTTTCCACCTATTCATCAGATGGCATCCTGTGACAGAACCAGTTCATCCTTCCCAGGTGGGGAAGGAGTTTTATTCAAGGATGTTACTTGTGCCAAAGGAAGAAAATACTTAGACCAGTTCTGGATCTTACTTTCATAAACCTGCTTCTGATGGCACCCATATTCAAAATGATGTCACTTCATAACCTGTTAATTCTTCTTCCTCTTTCAAGTTTCCTGGTAGCAGTAGACTTAAAATATGCTTACGATCACATCCCTATTCATCCAGAACTCAGATGTTTCTTAAGGTTGTGTGTATTTGGATCACATTATTACCGTTTGGACTGTCTACTGCACCAAGAGTGTTAAAGTGTCTAGCTCCAATTACAGCTCATTGCAGACTACAACGTATCCACATTTTTCCATATTTAGATGGCTTGCTTAACTTTGCAGAGTTTTTTCTAAAATGTCGGAATCTCTCTCTGTTGGGTGAGAGATCTCTTGCACAAGCAGGGGTTCCAAGGAAACATTCAAAAGTCTTTCCAAGGAAACATTCAAAAGTCTTTCTTGGGTCCCTCATACAGGACTGTGTTCCTGAGATGTCAACCATACACCTCACTTGAAATAGCTTTTCTTCCACAGGAAAAATAGATCTTTATTTAAATCCTTTTCTATGATTTTTCACTAAGACTTGGATGATGCAAGTGAATACCTCAGGATTTTGGGTCTCATAGCATCTACATTTCTCATGACACTACTGGCAAAACTCTACATGAGAAAAATACAATAGTATCAGAAAGGTCTTTGAACCCAGCATCAGTGCCCTTTATCTGTTCAGATCCTAGTACTGGGGTTTGTCAGAACATAAATCATTTGGTGATGACAACAGATATCCTTAAACTCAGGTTTCCCCTTCTCCCCACTAATCCAAAGCAGTCAATCAGCACAGATGCTCTTGACTTTGCTTGGGAGCAGTTTCAAGAGGGATAAAAATGCAGGGAATGTGAGACACCAAAGACAGACACAGGCACATAGGTATCAAGGAGATACTTGCCCTGATCAACCCACTGAACTCTTTGGTCCCTGTGACTTCTTCAAGTGGTTACAGACAATATCACATGTGATACATCAACAAGCAAGAGGGGAACCAGGCCATACCCCTTTGAAGACTAGCTATGTTAGCTTAGGATACAGCTTCACTGTGCATTCTCACTCTACAGGCACCCTACTTTCTGTCAGAGCAAAACTGTGCAGCATACTAGCTGAGCGGGACTAGGGCAGACTCTCACAAATGTAAACTAGATCAGATGGTCTTCCAAGATTTGATCTATCATTGGAAAGTTCCTCAAGCAAACTTCTTTGCCTCTTTGAACAATCTACTGGCAAAATTCTGTTCCAGGAGTCCATGCAAGAAGAACTGGAAGACACTTTACTTTTCTTTGGACAGGAATGTTCCTGCATGTCTTTCTACCATTTCCTCTAATACCCAGGGTACTTCTAAAG
Source organism: Protopterus annectens (assembly GCF_019279795.1). NCBI lineage: Eukaryota > Metazoa > Chordata > Ceratodontiformes > Protopteridae > Protopterus > Protopterus annectens. The sequence continues at coordinate 137,931,254 of NC_056743.1, read as the reverse complement.
ATTCAAAAGGAATCCCCCAAGATCACTGTGGTGACTCCCTTTTGGCCCAGGCAACCATGGTTCTTCCTTCTTTTGGAATTGGCCAGGGGCAATTACCAAAAGCTTCCTCATAGAATGGATTTATTCACACAAGAATAGGGTATTTGATACAACCCAACATTGATTACCTTTAACTGAATACTTAGATGATAGGGTCTTAATTCCTTTTAGGCATCATTTTTCTGAGGATGTGCAGGAGGTGCTAATAGAGGCAAGAAGGTCTGCGACTAGAATATCATATATTAGCAAATGGAAAAAGTTTTCAAGTAGGTGCTGTGACATCCCCACTCAGGGCCAGTAATGAAGGTGCCTGAATACTCACCACTGACATTGGAGAGGAACGTTCACTTGGAATAAAAATGAATACACATAGTGTTTCCAGATTCAGCTCTCTGCATCAAACACAATTTGCCTTAAGAGCACACAGGGAACATATTCAGTCTGGGGTTGGATTTTTCTGTCTCCCTCCAGGTTCCCAGCAAGATTCTCCACTGGCACAACTACTGTACACAGTTGGGACCTCAGCAGTGTCCAAGCCAAGTTCTCTACCACTCTCTCTGTGAAACCAGTGCTTCATGCCCCTGCTCCAAACAGCTCACACACACACACACACACACACACACACACACACACACACACACACACACACACACCTGGGAAAGGCTGGCACAGATTTACTAACTATACCTTCTGCCCAGAATATAAGGTACTTACACCACCACCAGACACTCGAAAGCCAGCTACTCTAAGGCTCTAGTAAGGGTACCCAATTATACTGAGTGAAATTAACATTAATAGAAATGGTAATCTTGACCAAACAGCAAGGCTTTCAGGGGTGGCCACAGTGTCACCAAATAAATACAACTACTCTCAAAGCTTAAAATACTCTCTAAAGAACCCTCCACAGTGAAAAGTTTAAATATATTTAATAATGAATAATTAAAGAAAATAAAAATGCTTCATATTTACTTACAATAAACACCAGAGTTTCAGTCACAGGAAATATTAAAATAACACAGGCGAACAGATGCACAGAGATACAGAAAAACAGTACTTAACTAATCTCACAATATTTTCCTGACTGATCTAAAGCATTACTACTCCCTGGTCACTTACTAGAGCCAGGCAAGATGAAGTAGGTGGGGGGGGGTCCTTCTCTGTCAGGTTCCAAAAACCAACTATAATGAGACTTCAGTCTCCAGTCTCAGCTAGTATTAAAATATCATTTTTAGCGATGGGTTACAGAATGACATCACAAAGATCTTATCTGACTTCTGGTTCCCCAGGCTTTCCCCCTTGGCTAGAAGCTGTCAGGATTTAGCATGTGTGTATCAATAATACACACACAGAGCCTTGATAAGATCTGCTGCAGCTCCTGGAAGTCATAAAACAATTTAAGACCTCCACCCTTCCAGAGTAGCAATTAGTTCACCCCAAAGACAATGCAGAAAGCTTCTTAGTACAGACTTTTTGTCTCTGGCTGCATTGAGAACTGTAAGATACAATCTTTAGGTCTATATCAGCTTATTGAAAGCTGATAAGTGCGGACGCTCTTTGATCGATCCCAAAATGTTGAATAACCAAAATAGTGAAGAAATGGAACAGCGATTTTTTCCCAGGGAAAAAAACGCTGTTCCGCCAAAAAAAAAAACATGAAAAGACAACTCCGAGATCATACCACAGTGGAGGAAATAGAAAACTCCTGAAAACGGCCCAGTGATTTTTTTCCCTGGGGGAAAACAATCGGTGTTCCGTGTCTTCGCTATTTTGGTCGTTCAACGTTTTGGGTTTGATCAAAGAGTGTTTGCTCTTATCAGCTTTCAATAAGCTGATACAGACCAATCTTTATGGCCTAAGCCATTTAATTTCATTTGCAGCTATTTTCAAAGTTAGGTGAATTCAGATTAACCTCTTCTCTTCCAGTATCTTTTGTTACAATATATAAATTTCAACAGTTACAATAATACATGTATAATTCTTTTTCTGTCCAGCAGGGCACAATATTGGTACATTTTTAATACAAGCAGCTTTACAAATACATTTTTTCAATAAACATCCACATTAAATTATCACGTAGGACATAGGCAATTTACAAACACTGACACCACTTTAGTTGCAAACATTATACATCACAGACACTAGTTGCAAACATTATACATTTCTTATAAGCTATCCAGTTCATTGTCAGTTAAGCATTACATTGCTCATTCAGATCCTGCCACTTAAACCTCGCTCCTTTTCTGCATATACTGTTCCCACAATTCCCATTTTTTTCTATGTAGTTTGCTCCATCCCTTTTCTAAAGATCCCAATTCCAGTTGTTTTATCTCTGTTACTATAGTCACTACTTGTAGTAAAGTTGGTATAGACTTTGATTTCCATTTTCTAGTAATTGCTTTTTTGGCAGCCACCATAATTAGACTCAGCAAAGCTTTACTATGCCTATTCAATTCCAATTCTGTATCACAGCTCAAAAAAATCTTCCCAGTCAATCTCAACTAAGCTTTGGTAGGTCCATTTTACAGGGGGGCCACCTCCCAAATACAGTCAACTATAGTAATCTACCCATACAGTGAAGGCCCCTGTAGCAGTGATCAATATGAAGAATACAGTACAGGTGTGTAAGTTAAACTTACCATAAAAGTACAGGTTTGAATGATCATTTTCCCAGTAGCTAATCCCTTCTTCCACCCCCCCCCCTTATTTTTGGTGTTTTTTATGACAGGGTGTGGACATTTTTTTTGTTATTTCTAGCATTGTTCTTTCAGGGCTCAGTCGCCCTCTCTCTGCTGACAGGAAAGCTCTGAAGAGCCTGTACATGTAGAGGCCACGGTGGTACTGCAATTAGCGTTGTTGCCTTACACCATGAGGTTCTCTGGTTCGATTTTTGGCTGGAGCACTTTCTGTGTGGAGTCTGCATGTCCTCCCTGTGGTCGAGTGAGTTTTAAAGACATGCAGGTAGGTGCGAGAGAGTGTGTGTGCGCGCATGTGTGTGTCCCTTCTGTGAAGGTTGGGTGCTAGGCTGGCAACTTGACACCATAAAAAATCTACTGCCAATCAATCTGTGGACTGGTGATCCTCTGCGGCAATGCCTAACTGGTAAAAGCTGAGAGACTTTTTTTGGTAGAACCCTGTATATGTATGTATATTTTATTTTCAAAGTATTGCCTAGTCTTACTTATTAATATTGAAGAATTTCATTATTCCACTTCAAAATCTTGTGTCTAGTAATTTATTAAGATGTTCATGTGTAATTACCAAGACCAATGCTTTAATTCAATAAAGGTGTCTAAAAAAACATTAAATTATCACTTAAGACATAGGCAAACATACATTAATAGAAAAGAAAAATCAGTTTAACATTTCCATTCAAATACAGTATATATCACATATATTTTCTTTGCTACCATCATCAGTCCAACATTACAAAAAAGGTTGCTGAATTCCTGCCTTCCCTTAAACCTCACTCCTCCTCCTCCTGAACATTACTATGCATGTATTGTTCCCACAATTTCCATTTACTTCTGTGTAATTTGCTTCTTCCGTTTTTTAAACATCCCTCTTTCAGTTATTACATCTCTTTTAATTATATTCAATACCTCAAACACAACTTGTGTAGACTTTGATTTCCATTTTCTAGTAATTGCTTTTTTTTTCGGTAGCCAACATAATTAAACCTAATAAGGCCTTACTATGTCTAAGCAATTCAGATCTTATATCCCAGCTCAAAAGTATAATTTCCTTACTTACAACTATTTGTTCACCCAACATTTACAATAGATTACTCTGTAAGGAAATTTTAAAGTCTGCCAACTCATTACACTTCCAAACCATATATTTCCCATTACATCTTTCTTCTCCATCACATCTCCAACATTTGCTATCTACCTGAGGAAACATTCTTTGAAGTCTACTCAGGGTACAAAATGTGCATTTATCGTATGGTCTTAAGGTCAATTGCTCAAGAATACTAACTATTCAGAAGTACAGCTTATGAAACAACAGTGCCTGACTATGAGATGTTAATTGGTGCTACTGGGTATGATTACATGCATGTTCAATGCAAGGTCACTCAGACAAAAGTGTCCCACAGTGAGGAGAAACATGTCATGAGATGTAATCCAAAATGATATCAAGCCAATTTTATTTATTTATTAAATTTTACATTTGTTGACCGGGATAGTCCGACTGGACATATGTCCATTTTCAGCGGAGGCCTGGGGAGAAAAGCTCCAGAGACACACATAAGGCAAACAGTTAAGAGGCATGCAAATTTACAAGTACATACAAGATGCAGTCTATAGGAAGGAACTCACAGGATTCATAGTAACTTTACATAAACCATGGGGTTGGGAGGGTGGCATAATGGTTAAGGTGTTTGCCTTACAAACACAAGGTGCAGGGTTTGAGTCTCACAAGGGATAATTGGCTAGGCTTAAAGTGGCTTGCAAGGGCAGTTAGCTTAGTACTAATCTATGAACCTATGAACCTATAATGTGGCAACAATTTGCAAATTAGATATGAGAAGAGAATGCACACAATATTTTTTATCTTTAATAGACAGAGTGGTGGTTAATCTAGGTTAGCACAGGGGCAGAGCCAATGTGTTTTAAAATATTGTTTCAAGCCATTTTTGAAGAGATTTAGAGAGGGTTCCAGAGTAAGGTTGGCTGGGAGAGAATTCCATCAAGTTACAAAATTTCCATCTGAACATCAGGATATGGTAGAGCTATCAGTCAGCCAGATACATGAACAGTTTTAGCAGTCCAAAGACTGAAAATTGCACATAAAATTAATGTACGCTGTCTTTAGGTTTTGTGAGCCACAGCTGGCCACTGAGAAGCTACTTGCTAGAGTAAGGTAATATTACTTATCTGCCTTGAAGGAATGAAATGCCATTTTTGAAGAGATTTAGATAAAAGGAACTATTACACCAAACTACAGCAATCCTCCCACCAACAACCACAAAAATTTTGGAAATCAATTAACTCACTACTATCCCCCGGCAAGGTTGAAACCCCCAACCCACTAGGCTCCTGCCCTGACTCTCCTCTACAAACAGCTAACGCATTCAATAACTTCTTTACTTCAACCATACTTAAACTGGCCAACCAACAAAGCCCTGACCCCTCTTTACTGGGTAATACTAACTGCACTCCACCTCTATTTCAACTTAAACCCATACCTACTTCCTATATTCTTAATTTACTTCAGAAACTCAAACCCTCAACCCCTCAGCTGACAAATTGCCAGCAGAATATCTCCAGCTAGGTGCTAAAGCTATTGCCTACCCTATCTCTATTCTAATCAACAGAACCATAAAAGAAAGTACTATACCCTCACTCTGGAAAATCTCCCATATCATCCCTCTCTTCAAAGGGGGCGATTCATTTGAGTACTTGAACTACCGCCCTATAGCACTGCTATCTCCTATTGCTAAAATAATGGAGAAATGCATCCACAAACAGCTTTTAAATCACCTCCTATCTAATAACCTTTTAGCTACTTGCCAACATGGCTTTCGTCCCTACCATAGCACCACAACAGCCTTATTATCCTTCATAGACTCCATTAATATAAACCGGAATAACAATCTTCTTTCATCTGCATTCTTTGTAGACCTGTCAAAAGCCTTTGACATGGTGAATCTAAACTCTTCCTACATTGTTTAAAATCTCTCTCTCTCAATAATCTTGCTTTAAGCTGGTTTACTTCCTATCTTCAGAATCGGAAACAAGCTGTTTTATGGAACAACAATCTTTCCAAACTTCTCCCTACCACTTTAGGAGTACCTCAGGGCTCCATCTTAGGTCCTCTTTTATTTTCCATCTTTATTAATGACCTGTATGTAGCCTACCCACTAACTACTTGCATACAGTATCCCGTTGACACAAGCATCATCTGCTCTGCCACAACCCAAGCTGACCTCCACTCACTTACTCAAAAACTTTTACCACCATAGAACAATGGTTCTCCAATCACTGCCTTCTCTTAAACCCTAAGAAAACTAAACTTCTCCTCTTCTCACCCACACACCTGTCTCCCCTATTAGTTTCACACTTACTTCTAACAATGGCACCCTTATCTCTCCTGACCAAACAACCAAACTTCTAGGAGTTACTATCGACAACCTACTAAAATTTGATTTTCATATCCACTCTATCATAAAAGCAACTAACAAAAATTAGGTTCTCTCTATAGAATCAAATCTTTCTTAACTCCTGAAGCAAGAACTACCATAGCCAGAACTTATCTTATCTCTACTCTACTATATGCATCCCCATATATACTAATCTTTCTAAACATAACATCAATAGGCTTACAACAGCCTATAACAACATTAAATTTGCCACTGCCTCTCCATAAAACACATCACTGCCTGAACCTCCTTAACCTAGGGTGGCTGGAGTTACCTCACCTAATTCAATACTATCAGCTTACAACTGCCCATAAAGCCCTTCACCACCCAGAAAAGATACCAATGCTCTCCACCTGATAAAACCCTATAACAACCTAAAACCCTATGCTCTTCCAATAAAATACTGATTCAAACCTCTCTATCAAAGAATACAGCAGGTGACTCTATATTTTCCAACTCAGTTGGTAAAATTTGGAATCAACTTCCTACAGACCTCTTAGCCCAAACTTCTATCACACTATTTAAAACTCAACTGAAACATTTTCTAACCAATCACTGGCTTTGCTCTTGCAATAACCCTAGCTGATCACATACCCCCTACCTTCTCCTGCACCCTTTGCACTGTCTCCCAACTCTATTTCTCCGTTTTATTTTTCATCTCTACCTGAGAAATTGACTCTCTCAACTTCAAACTAAAATTTTCTAGTAACTCTATCTTTTGCTTTTAAACTAATTAATTATTTCTGTCTCACATTTTATATACCTGTACTGAAGAAATTTGATAAGTCTCTGTTTTCACCTTTTGAACTTACTGAAAAGATAGCCTAAATGCCTGTTTTAGTTGTCTTAAATTCCCTATGTAATTATGAATGCCTGTTTTAGTTGAATCTCAAATTACCTTTGTACTTTGACCTGTACTGTAGAAATTTGATAGTCTCTGTATTCACCTTTTTGAACTTACTGAAAGGAAACCCTATATGCCTGTTTTACTTGTGTCTTAATTCCCTACGTAATTTTAAATCCCTGTTTTAGTTGCGTCTTAAATTACCTATGTACTTTGAATGTATTTTTTTTGTTATTATGCATTAGATAGTGGAGCTTTTCTCCTCGGGCCTCCACTGAAAATGGACATGTATCCAGTTGGACTAGCCCGGTTAACAAATGTAAAATAAATAAAATAAAATAAATAAATAAAATACCTTATAAAGACAGTCTACTTACATTTCCATAAAGAAGAGATCCTGTATATGCTAGTAGCTCTTTAAGTGACTAATGTTAATGGGAATGCATGTCATGCAGTCTGCTCTTCAACAACTCAGATCTATGGTAAACATCTCACAGAGGGTAGTAACACATTCAGTGTCTGTGCATCACAGTGAACATTATAAGTGCTAAAGCCTCCTTCAGTTTAGAACACTGTCTGCAACTTTCCCTTGAGAAATGTTATCTCATGCTTAGCCAGCAAGGTCAACATTCAATAAAAAATTCTTTCTTTCTGCTTCTCTAAAATGTATGCAAAGTAAAACACCATTTCTAGGCCTGTTATATTCCTTAGCCTGCCTAATGTCTAATAACTACTTTAAAATGAAAATCCCTGATCTAACAGCGTAGTAAAACATTCAGTGTCTGTGCATCCCAGTGAACATCATACGTGCTAAAGCCTTCTTTAATTTAGAACACTAATGTGATGTTCTCCATGTTCATTTGCTTTAGGATAACAAAGTACTCTGAATCCATATGCCAGATTCTAACAGATACTTGTGGAACATCTCGCTGATGGTTCAGTATCACATATTACCGACACATAAACTCACCCCATGGCACACATGCTTGCTCACATTGATGGAAATCATAAAATATTGCTTTACAAAAAAATAAAAATTTACGAGCATAACGTCAAGCTCACCATTTAATATGGATGACCCCCCCCCATCACTCTGTTATATAAAACAAAGTATCTCCCAAAAAAGCACTCATCAATGTGCAGCTTACCTGTTATACTCTTTGAAATGTGATACAAGCAACAGCCTGTAGTCTAGGTATTGCATTTTCTGAGAAATCTGTTTCCAACACATGGTGCCATGTCAAAGAATGTTATTAGCCTGATGTATTTTCCTGCATTAATGAACTTTGAAAATTGACATAATTAGTTAATTCTAACTAGCTTACCAGTCAGTCTCCACTACAGTGTCTTCCCCATCAGATCAAACAGCTGCGCATTCAATGTACAATGACAACAGTGCTGTGGCATGTTTGCTGCATCAGATGTTTTACTTAACTAAAACAAGTCAACCCTTACATGTAATCATCAACAATGAAAATCCGTAAGCATTCATAAACGGTGCTCGCTAAATGTATGTACTTGGAAATGCATACATGCAGTAATTCAAAGCCTAATAATGCCCTCTGGGAAAATGCTGACCAGTTACATTAAACATTAAAAACCTGCCAGCCCTCTAATTAATTTAAATAGACAACAATGATTGCTTGTTTCATTTCCCAAGAACTAATGACCATCTGTTGAAGCAGTAATTAGTAAGACCTGGCCATGTGCCCACCCTCAAGCCATAGCACAGTACAGTTTAGCTTACTATCAGCACTGGTCACACATGTGCATGTCTTATATCAGCAGACAATTACCCCACTCCCCTCCCGCTAGGATAGTTTAAGCTGGAAAAATTCAAATCTAGATCCCTTCGTTAATAAATGAAAACAGAATCACACCTAATTAAGCAGCCAGAAATATATACTATTGTACTGCATGGAGCACCACGATTACTCTCCAATACCAGGAAAAAAACAGCCTAGTTAAGTGCTACTCCATTGCAAGACCCAATATTAACAATGCTTAGAAAGGTGTTTAACTATTTTGTTAAGCACGTAAGAGTTGTTAATATCTCATACTAGGCAATGATTTCTGCCAGCAATGCTCACTGAGGGCTTTACTAACTTTCACAGTCGGTAAAACACACTGTTCTTTTTTTTTTTCTTTTTTGCTGCAACCAGTAGTACACCAAGTTGATAAAGTTCCATGCACTACAAAGAATTATGATTGGGTCTCTCATCATAACCTTTAATTAAGTGTTCTCAACAGAGATTTCAATAGTCACCTTTTTAGCTTCACTCTCGAGCACATAATAATGTGGTTATGATCAAAGACCCGGTGATAATACTTGTTTTTTCATATCATATTATACACTGACATCATATGCAATGAAAATCAAATGTATTTGATTAGCACTAAATATTACTGTGGGACAGTGGCAGAATTTGCAGGGTAGAAGTCAAAAGGTCATCTTTTCTAATCAACTCCAAAAGCTATACTTTCTCTGCCTGATGACATAATATTTCTACACTATCAGCACGTTTTTGGGTCTATATTAGATGAACGAACACTTAAAATGTCGAGCACGACATGCTCAACAACTTTTAAGCAAATGTTCATCTAAGCAAAATCCCAGAATTTCGAAAAGTACAGTTTTGTACCTACCATAAATGTAGATGTTCGAAGATCCACATTGCTGCAGTCCTTACACTTGGGTAGTCCGCTGTCCTCGGTCGGCCCGAATATCAAAGTATTAGGCTGACGTCGGTCAAGGCGCATAAGACTGACATCAGGTCGTCAGGGTACAAATGCGCATGACCGACGTCATATCCTCAGTCTTTTCTTGCCCCAGATGTCAGAAGACCCTAAAAAGAAAGGTCACAACCAAAAGACAGCAAACAACAACCAACCACCCTAGTACTAATCATATGTACAATATATACAATATCCACAATATTCACAACCCAAACCACACAACCGCATCTAACTACAGAGGGGAAGGAGGGAGGGTAAATTGGACTGCAGCAATGTGGATCTTCGAACATCTACATTTATGGTAGGTACAAAACTGTACTATGTTCTTCATCTCACATTGCTGCAGTCCTTACACTTGGGTAGAATCCCAAAGCAGAGGTAAGGGAGGATGGCAAAACTATAAAGCAGTAGGAGCCGCCAAAATGCCCTGTAAAATTGCAGTGGCAAAACCAGCCCTAGATTTAGAGTAAAGTGGAAGGTGGTAATGCTTAGAGAAAGTATGCACTGAACTCCAAGTAGCTGTCTCCAAAATATCTTTAGTTGCCACCCCCCTTAAAAAAGCTGTCGAAGTGGCAGTAGCCCTAGTGGAATGAGGCCTAATCCCAGCTGGAATCTCCTTACCATGATGGGAATAACAGAAAGCAATACAAAACCCAATCCACTTAGAAATAGTTTGTTTTGACCCAGGCTTGCCCTGAGAACCCAAAGCAAATGAAACAAATAACTGCTGAGACTGCCTGAACCCTTTAGTTCTGCTCAAATAATATCGCAACTGCCTGTGTATATCCAAAGTGTGCAAAATCTTTTCCCCTTTATTTTGGAGGTTTGCATAAAAAGTAGGCAAATGAATAGTTTGGTTTAAAGCCACACTAGAAACCACTTTAGGCATAAAGGAAGGATTAGTACATGAAGATACCCTATCCTTACGGAAAATTAAGAAAGGCTCAACCGCCATAAGGGCCTGTAATTCAGAAACCCTTCTTGCAGAGGTAATGGCCAACAAAAAAGCAGTCTTCCATGATAAATATTTCAACTCAGCAGTAGCTGCAGGCTCAAAAGGTTGTAGAGTGAGTTTCTCCAACACAAAATTGAGATCCCAAGCAGGAGTAGGAGCTCTACGTGGGGGTCTTATATTCTTTGCCCCTCTAAGGAATTGCTTAAACAAAGGATGAGAAAACAATGGTGGGTCACAGTCATAGTGAGCAGAAATCGCTGCAGCATGAACCTTAATAGAAGAGAAGGACAAACCTTTGTCCAGTAACTCAGTAAGATATTGAAGAGCCACACTTAAATTAGGCTTAGAAACATCCAATTCCTTTGCTGTACTCCAAAATAAAAATCTCTTCCATTTATCTGCGTACACTTTCCTTGTACTAGGCCTTCTGGCCTCCAAAATAACATTCAAAACTTGCTGTGGAAGCTGAGACCCTCCAGGGTTTAAAACAGAATATGCCAGGCTGTTAGGTGAAGAGAGTGAAGTTTGACATTGAGTAAATGACTGTTCTCCTGAGACAGCAGGTGTGGAATCGAAGGTAAAGGCCATGGAGGCTCCCGTACCAGACTTCTCAATAATGGGTACCAGTGCTGTCGAGGCCAATCTGGAGCTATTAAAATCATCTTTGGCTTGTCCTGTCTGACCTTCAGGAGTACCTTTGGGAGGAGAGGCAGAGGTGGAAAGGCATACACATGAAGATTGCTCCAATTGAAGGAAAGAGCATCCACTTTCCAAGCTGTGGGATGAAACCTTTTTGTGCAAAACTTTGGCAGCTGGTAGTTTTGTGGAGAAGCGAACAGATCTATGTCTGGAGTTCCCCATAACACTGTCAATTTCCAAAATACATGAGGATCCAATTTCCACTCGTGGGGATCCATAATTTGTCTGCTCAACACATCTGCTAAGGAGTTCTGTGCTCCCGGCAGAAACCTTGCCTGAAGATTCAGCTGTAAACTGAGAGCAGTCTCCCACAAAATCATTGCTTGTCTGCATAGAGGATAAGAATGTGTTCCCCCTTGCTTGTTGATGTACCACATGACAGTTGTGTTGTCTGTTAGAACCAACACCTGCCCTGGAAGAAGTAAATCCTTGAAAGCTATTAATGCAAATTGGACTGCTAACATCTCCTTCAAGTTGATATGTAGATGTTGAAGTCTGGCAGGCCACGTGTCTTGTACCCACTTTCCATTTAGATGAGCTCCCCAAGCTTTGTCTGAGGCATCTGTCGTTAGAATCTGACTCGCCTCTGGCCGGGTCACAGAGAGTCCCTTGTTTAGGTGACATTCCTGAGCCCACCACAAAAATTCCTTTTGAATGCAAGGTATTATCTGAATGACAGTGTCCATATCTTGGCAGTGCTGTGTCCATACATTTTTGAGATACCATTGTAGCTTCCTCATATGCAGTTTGGCATTGGGAAGCACCAGAATACAAGATGCCATGAACCCCAAGGCTTGAAGGACTGTCCTTGCAGTCATCCCGGACTGATGAGACAATTGATGGAAGTAAAGAGAAAGATTCTGTTGTTTGTCCGGGGTCAAAAAGGCCATCTGGGATGCTGTATTCAGTCTCACACCCAGAAAGCACATGTCCTGAGAGGGTACTAGACTGGACTTTATTTCGTTCACAGAATACCCCAGGCATCTTAGCACTGCTATCACATATTGTAAATGATGAAGAAGTTCGTCCTTTCCTTGGGCCAGAATCAGGCAATCGTCCAAATAAGGATAGATCTGTATTCCTCTTAGCCTGAAGAAAGCTATCACTGGAGCCAGAACCTTCGTGAACACTCTGGGCAGTAGATAAGCCAAAGGGCAATGCAGAGAACTGATAATGTGAAGTCCCAGCCAGCGCAGATACTTCCTGCAACTTAGTCTGATAGGAACATGAAGGTAAGCCTCCTTGAGATCCAGAGTCACCATCCAGTGATCTTTGCCCAGCAGAGGTAAAAGCTGTTGTAACGTCAACATTTTGAACTTGGGAATGTCCAGATAAGTGTTGAGGATAGATAAATCCAAAATTGGTCTCCACGTGTTCCCCTTCTTTGGTACTAGGAACAGGCGAGAATAAAATCCTAGGCCCACTTCTGGCAGAGGGACCGGTTGTATGGCCCCTATTTGGAGCAGCAGAGAAATTTGTTTGTGAGCCTCTAGTCTTTGCTGAGGAGGAACGTCCGGCATGCCTTTGAAAGGAGGCAAGGTATGGAAATAAAACCTGTAACCTTGGTGTATAATATCCAATACCCATCTGTCTTGGGTAATCAAACTCCAGTTTTCCTTGAAGAGTGCCAACCTTCCTCCCAAAGGTGCTGCCAGGCAAGAAGGATCTGGCAGCTGAAAAGGTAGGTCATTGGGCCTGTTTACGAAAGGACTGGCCCCTGCCCTCACCCGAAGATAGTGCAGGAGAACTCCCTGTTCTAGGTCTGAAGGAGCTCTGAGCTCTACCCCTACCACGTCTAGATCTACCCCTAGACTGTGAATCATAAGAAGGGTACGTCCACCCCTTAGCAGGCCAATTCCTACTAAACTTGGAGGCTGGACTTGCAAAAAATCTTTAACAGCCTGCATAGACTTAGCCTTATCTTCCATTTTCTTTAAGACTGACTCCACAGGTGAACCAAACAACATATCAGACTGTAAAGGAGCATCCAAAATCCTTGTCTTAACATGGTCAGATAAATTCTGATCCCTCAGCCAGGCGTGCCTGCGAAGAACTGACAGTGGCAGCCACCCTAGGCGAGGCTTGTACAGCATCAAAACCACATTGTAAAGAATGCTTACCCACCTGTTCAGAGACATGTACCAAATCTTGTAATTCTTTACACTCAATGCCTTCCAGAGCATCCACCTTAGACTTCAATTGAGAAAGAAGATAGTTTTGATATTTCAACATGTGAAACTGGCAATTCAAAGCCCTCATAGCTAAGGTGGAAGAAGTATAGACTTTCTTTCCCCATCTATCCAAAGCTCTGGCCTCTTTACCTGGAGGAACCGGATTTTTTACAACAGAGGCCTTGACACCCTTAGGTTCCTGACTAACAGTTTCTGGGTCCGCCCTAGGACTCTTATAAAGATATTTATGAGCCTCAGGTACCCTGTAATACCAATCCGGTTTAACAGGAGCAGGAGGCAAAGAATCAGGATTAAGTGAAGCCTCTGCAAACACATCTTCCACAACATCCAGAACAGGTGGTATAGCCAAAGGCCTATGTTGGGGTAAAAGCAAAAATTCCCTAAGCCTTTTCCTGGAATCAGAGAAGTCCTGACCTTCCCACTTAAAATGTTCCTCATGGAATGAAGAGTCTCTGAAAAGAAAAATCCTCTGGAGGAGAAGCAGAAGGAGTGAATCATCTGCATCAGAATCAGAATAAGGAGAGTACTCCTGCAAGTCTTCAGCCGAAGACTCTGAAATATCTGAAGCCTGCTCAAAACTCCCCAACTCTGGTTCCACCCTAGGCCTCTTATCAGGAGGGGGCAAAGAACCTCTAATCAAAGTAATTAAATCTTCTGCCATTTTAAGCATGTGCTTCTTGGGCACAGATCCTGTTGAACTAGGAGTGACACCAACAGAAGCTAAACCTGGCCTGCCTCTGGGAGAAGCCTTGGAAACAGAAGGAGAGGGCCTAACCACCCTAGGAATGGAGGGGAGTACAGTAACTTGAGAAGCCCCTTCAGCCTGACCTGCCTCCTGAGAGGCCACATCCTGCAAAACCAAAGTCTCTCCCTGGGACTCCAGAGAAGCCTCCGGTGGAACCACCGCTTCCACTGACGCCTCTAAAGAACCGGCGTCCGGTACGAACGACTCTTCCTGCCTGGGTTTAGCTGCTTTGTCTTTGCGCTTCTTGAAGAAGCGGGCGTCGGAGCATCCGACGGCATCTTATAATTGCACCGCTTCCCAAAGACCAACCTGGCACAATGTAACCTTCGCTTAATAGTGCGCTTATTGAACCTAGCACAAAAGCGACACCCAACAACGTCGTGCTCAGGCCCCAAACAAGGAATACACCAAGTATGATAATATCTATGCGGTATCTGTTTCCCACAAGAAATACAGTTATTCACTTTTTCTGACATCCGGTAAACCACTGAGGCAAGAAAAAACTAAAATATTCCCCAACGGGGTACTTAGCCAACTTTGACTCTGTCTGAAACTCCGACTTTGAAAAATTTCAGAACGCCGAACGGCACTTGCAACGCTGCTTCTGCATCGGACCATGCGGCAAAAAAGACTGAGGATATGACGTCGGTCATGCGCATTTGTACCCTGATGACCTGATGTTAGTCTTATGCGCCTTGACCGACGTCAGCCTAATACTTTGATATTCGGGCCGACCGAGGACAGCGGACTACCCAAGTGTAAGGACTGCAGCAATGTGAGATGAAGAACATCAAGGAGTTTAGAAAAGTTATAGTTGGCTAGCCGTCATGAAGCCAACAGATGACAGCTAAAATGTACTGTAGACCATTACAACCCCCCCCCCAAAAAAAAAAAAAAAACAAATCGACAGACAAAATAAAGTGGGGGGATTGGCCCTCCACACCCCCCTACTTAAATATACCAACTCCGAGATCACACCACAGTGGAGGACTGTGATAACATTACACAGGGTGAATGTCGAGACCGCACCACAGTGGAGGACTATAAGAGCGGCTAGACAGGGTGAACATTCTGACATCAGCCAATGGCTGCGTGACAGCTGGCCAACTATAACTTTTTGAAACTCCTTGTTTTGACATTCTAGGGTATGGCTTAGATGAACTTTCGCTTAAAAGCTGTCGAGCATGTCGTACTCGACATTTTAAGCATTCATTCAACTAATAGGAACCCTTCTTTTAGACCTACCCCAAATAATCAACCACGATAACAAGGTATCTTAGATTTTGGCCAAGTGTGGAGTGGCTTGTATGATATATTTGGTCTATTCTTCATAAATGTTCTAGTTTTCTGGCATTTCATTGAAGAATGACATTACTAAAGAACAAGAGAGATCTCTTTTTGATGAGCTAAGAAGTTGCAAGCTATACAGTGGAGCACCACCAGCAAGAAAATCTGTTTGTTTTCTTTTTGAAATAGACTGTATTATTCAAGTCATCACAGGTAACAGGTAAATACTCGGAAAGTAGTCATCCCCAAATGTTACAATTCAGACTTATCAAGTTCATCTATAAAAGAAAGATGCAAGAACTACTTTACAAGTGACTTAGCTTAAAGATAAGTAATCTACTTAATTTGAGGGATTTTTTTTTTTTTTTGCATTTTATATTTTAAAATATCCACTTAGGGCCATGGAAAAAAATTAATTACTAGAATTTCTTCCTGTGTGGAACACTTGATTTACAAACTGCATGCTGACTGGTTTGTCCAATAAGCATGCATGTTTTTGAATAGGGAAGGCCATTTATCGTGCAACTATTTTCTTTAAATAACACATGCATTTTAACAATTCAGATTCTATAAACCTGTTGTCTGGATCGTTACATCTGCAGTACTTATCATTGTCAAATAAAAAAAAAAATAGAGAAAAAAATGTTTTAGGTATGGCTACAAATGTGCAGAATGGTGGCTTGTCTACTGCACTAGTGGGAACAAAACTGTGTGACAGCCGAACAGTGATTAGTGGACATGTCTCATTATGTAGTAGCATCAGTTTTTATGACTCTAAATGTTACTGTATTTGCAATACAAAATAGGCCCTTGCTTAATGACTTTGTTTTTTTTCCCTGGACAGCAAAAAGTGTGTTGTGATTAGTGAAAACAATTACTATGTTTGTTTCATTATACAAAAAACAAACCACTGTAGACTCATTTTCTTCAAAACAATTCAAGACATTCCAATCCTTGCATGGTTGCTTTCTTTCAAATTTGAAACATACTTTTCAAATGTATTTGATTTTGCTTCACAATCTCTTTCTGTCACTAACAAATTTTCTTGGCCAAACAGTGATGACTACAGCAAATGACTACAATGCATCTCTATAATTTAATATGGGATAGGTGGTGTTACACATCTTTCAATAACCTGTAAAGGGTTCCTCAAAATTGATATGCTATGAAACTTGTCATATTGCAAAACTACATCCAGCTGAGATAACTGTACAATGCTACCAGAGTGAGCAAGTTAACGAAAGAAACAGATGAGGAAACATGAAATATTAGTGAAGGGAATAAAGAAAAACTGCCTAGGACTGTACCTGCACATTCAGAAAAACAAAACAAAACATTAGCAACTGAGAAAAGGACAGCAATTTTGATTTTAATTCCTCACAGCATGGCACAGAGTCTCTTATCCCTATTAATAAACATGATATTTACGTAAGCTTGTAAGCAGTACCGAAGCAATGCTTTCCAACTGCCCCTTTCAGAATGAATCATAACTTTATTAATTTGCATACTGTCCTGTCTCAGCAGCTATTCAATTGAAACATTGTCTTACTTTTGTGAACGACCATCAGCTAACACAAAGAGAACTACACTGCTTGGAATTCAAAGATAACACCCAAGTGTCCATTAAATTAATTATGAAGTGGTACAGGAGTTGTAGAAGTGTTATATCCTGTACATCTGAAGCAAATGTTATGTCTAAGCAAAATATACTGGCCTCTACCTACTTCACAAACTCAACAGACTTGATGGAAATTGCACCTGAAACCAACTGGTCAAATGTCCACATCATCAGTAAAAGAAAACTAGTTTTTACTTTGGTGAAGAAGGCAAAGCCACCCTGATTGCCGCAAAGAGGGTACAGATGTGCCCTCTGTATCCCTTGTAAGGATCTACATCATTTGACTGAAGTTGCACCTCACTGTAACAAATCAAAAAGTAACAATGTACTAGAAAAGAAATGCACATGCATGACCAAGTACTGACTTAAATATAAGGTAGTGGCTCTGGAAGGCCAAGCTATCCTGCATCCCCATTTGTGAGGGCTTTACCCCCCCCCCGCCAAATATACACACACCAACTCTTAAGATTTGCACAGAGTTGTGTAAAAAGAAATTATATGTAGGCAGAGCCAGTGCTAGCATTTTGTGAGCCCACAACATGTTTCAAGTTGAGAAAGTGTGACCACTTTGCCATCACACCCCTTCCCTGCCAAGCTCATCCATCCCCATTTAACCACTACTGCATAATTTGTATGCATCTTTCAGTATTGCCTATTTGCCTGCTTCTCAATGAATGAGCATTCATTTGTTTTAGATGAATGATTTAATTAAGTGCCTGCTACTTGCTAATTTCTTAATTACCTTGAACTGTTCTTGATTGGATGATTGGATGAAGTCTTGATAATATGTGTATATATAGTGTGAACCCTTTTAGTTTGTACTTGGTCTGAAGCGCTTACCGATTTTTTATTAAACCTGTGGATTGTTTTTATTACTTGAAGATTTCTTGCTTGGTTTTTGGATTCCTTGCCATGATGAAAGATGAATGATTTCATACAGCATTACTGACTTTTGTGCTTTTGCTTCTTGCCTGGATTCTGCCTGGTTCTTTCCGTTGCTTGTGTATATATTTTATTTTTGCCAGTTATTCTTTAGCAACGGAAGATTTACCTCTTGGGCTGCTGGTTATAGTTATTACACTACTTTTTATTCTTGTTTTATTATCTGCAACCCGTGAGGACATGGCGACAGAACAACCTTTAACGATCGAGTTGGACTATAACCCTACTAGTAAAGTGAATACTGTGCCACCACCCTTCTCAGAGAAGATCTCTCAGTATTTGCTGAGAGACAGGAGCTGCCTGTGGCAGTTTGATTTTCGTATGACTGATGATGACATCACCAGTGAGACTGGGGATTTGGACAGCTTGCAGCACAGCATGGAGGATATTGAGCGTGATTTCCTTAAACTAAAAAGACTACAAGCACAATGTCTGCATTTTGAATTGTGCCTCGAGAAAAAGATAGTACCTCGAGGACTTCGAGTTCTTAACATGCCAACCCAGGGGTCTCAATACCCTGAGTTATTGGCACGCTGGCAGAAGCTGAACTTGGAGGTAAGTGCCAGCTATATGCATCTACTTATTGATTATTTCAGCCCGGAGGAGGACAGGCTAAGACATTCTTTACAAGAAAAGCAAGATGTACTCATTAAGAAATATCGTCATGACGTTTTGACCCCCGTTTTTGAAAGTTTGTTAGATGGTGCAGCCGTATTTGAGCGGAAGCTCGTGCATCAGAAGAAAACTAAAGTTTTGAGGGATATAAATGACTTTCGGAATGGCCATGTCTTCATGTGGCCGTGTACCGGACATAACAATGAGGACAATTTTGCAAGGAACAATGCAGTTAAAGTTAATGTCAATCGTGCTGCAGATAGCAGCGATTATGGTGCTACTAATAGACATACTGTTGAGTCTGTGGGGGATACTGTTAGTGTTGAACGAATTCTAGGTTTAGTCAAAGGGTCTAAAACTAGAGTATTAAGTTCCGCAGAAGTAGCTGGAGATATTGCGGACATGGTGGGTAATCATGCATCTTCCCCTGGCACTACCGAGTCAGGGTTGCAGTCTGACAACCCAGTGCCACTTAGGAGTGTGAATCATACCCGAAAGTTGTTGTGAGCAATTATAACAATAAAGGTCAGGATCTAGGCAATGTTGTCAGACCCAAGGATAGAAGTCTTCCTACAGTTGGCATAGAAACCTTTAACATAGCCAGGAATGGTACCATAGATGAACTCCCTTTTCCCCTACCAGTCCGTATGGACAAGGGAGGGGGGCGGGGGCAATCAGTCAGCAGAGGGCGCCACAAGCGCAAATTTTCAGGGGAGCAACATCCGAATCAAACCCTGAAAAAGATGTGGGGGAAGGCGCTGAATCATTAATCCTTAATATTTCGGCACATGAGTTGAAACCTGAGGAACATAGGGTCCTCTGTAAGGGTTTAAATTTTATACCCTCTTGTAAGAGTAAGATGTCTGATACAATCTTAGATTTGAAAGTTTTTTGCAGGAACGTTATGTTACGCCTGATATATGGTGATTCTGATGTAGGACCCGTTTCCAGTGAAGAGGTAGGTCATTATTTTAATATGAAGAAGCCTGGTAGCTTTGTTCCTAGTAATCACCCTTTGGTTGAGGCATACCTTAAACTGACTGAAGAAAATATCCATCATTTTTATGACAATTGTAATAATTGTAGGAAGTACACCCGATATAACCTTACATATTTAGAAAGGTTAGCTTTGAATCAGTTACAAAATAATAGTTCTATTGTAATTCACCCTGCAGACAAAGGTGAGCTTATAGTTGTTATGGACAGGTCACATTATTGTCAATCCATGACCTTGATGTTAAGTGATGTTAACGTTTATGATAAGATCTCGATCGGGGATGTGCATCATTTTATTTCATCTGCTGGCAATGATATTTTGGACATTTTTTCTGCTCATCTTATAACCGAAAAATTATTTTCTTTTTTGAAAGTAACTGATCCTTTAATTCCATCAATACAAGGTTTGCCTAATATTCATAAGCATCCCACCAATCCTCCTATGAGACCTATTGTGGCCGGATGAGGGTGGGTTACTGAACCACTCTCTCTGTATGTTGAGAAGTTCCTGAGACCTATTATTAGTCAGAATCATACAGTTTTAAGGGATTCCAAACAGTTTTTGGTGGATTTATATGAAAGTACCAAGGATGTCTTTGACGTCAGTGATGTTATTTTTGTTACCTTTGATGTTCAATCATTATTTACTATGATTCCCAATGATCTGGGCATGCAGTATGTGCATGAATATTTATCACTACATAGTGATTATTCTGAGAAACAAGTTAATTTGATTTGTTTTCTCTTAGAGATTGTTCTTGAGAACAATGTTTTCACTTTCTGTGATGAGATGTATTTACAGAAACATGCCGTAGCTATGGGCACTTCGTGCGCCAATAGCTACGCCAGTATGTTTCTTGCCCATTGGGAGCTTGATATGTTATTCCCTCTTACACGTTTTAAAGAACATGTGTTATTTTATCGACGTTTTGTAGATGATTTGTTTTTGTTATGGTGAGGGTCGCCTGATGACTTGGTACAATTTTATAATATTATTAATAGTTTAACTGACTGTCTTAAGTTTACTTACAATTGGTCTTATACTCGCATCGAGTTTCTGGACCTTTATATTGAAAAGTTGGATGAGCACACAATCAATACAGGTATACATCATAAGACATGTCATAGAAATGCCTTCCTTTTTAGGTCCAGCATGCACCCTGGTTATATTTTTAGAAATTTAATCAGAGGACAGGGAATGAGGGCCTCTAGGTTAAATCCATCTTCGGATGGTTTCCAGCATGAACTTGCTGGCTTGCAGAAGAAGTTATTGGACAGGGGGTACACTGCTAATGAAATCAGCAAACAATGGTCAGACCTCGAAGATCTGAGGCTAACCACAACGAGACCATATTTTGGACCTGCCTTGGAAGCAGGTTTCGTCAATGGTCTAAATAACACCATGAACAGAGTTAAAATTCCCCTGTTTTTCACAATCGACTACAAACACGTTACTGATCTTTTTGCACAGCACTGGCTCATTTTACAAGTTGATGATGACACAGCTAGGATAGTGGGCGATATTCCCAAGTTTAGATTTAAGAATCATAAAAACCTGAGGAGGCTTTTGTGTTATGACAGGAGTTCTGTCAATACGACCTCTGTTATGGGGCACACTATGCCATGTGGTACCTGTAATTTTTGTAAGTTTATCAATACATCTAATGTTTTCTATCATCCAGACCTTCGAAAAGAGTTCTTTTTTAAAGCAGAAGCAAACTACATGACCCCCCATATTGTTTACTTAGCAGAGTGCACAGCCTGTAGTTCTTTTTATGTTGGCAAAACCAACAGGGTGCTCTGTGACAGAATGAGGGAGCATATATATCATATTAGAAAAAGCTCTCTACATAATGCACTCTCAAAGCATGTGTTAGAACAGGGTAACACTCATACTTTTAATTTCAGAGTCAGTGAAATTATTCACCCCAGTATTAGAGAAGGTGATATTCTGACACATACTGAGCATAGAGAAACCTGTTGGATTGTTATACTTCATGCTGACAGAGGAAAAGGCCTTAATGAGAGGGCCTCTATTAAACCTCTAATAAAGAAAAGAAGGTTACATAAATGATTTTTGTAACCATATGACACAGGATTTTGTATATCTAGTTTTGCACATATATATTTATATGTTTATACATTCTTGTTTGGTGTAGTTCATTTAAGAGCATAGCATTATGTAATCATTTATTTATAATGTGGAATATGATGCAGCACATCATTTACTATATATATATATATATATATATATTTTTTTTTTTTTTTTTTTGGTTTCTTGTCATTAGATAGGTTTTAGTTCAGCTATTTTTGTATGCGTCTTTCAGTATTGCCTATTTGCCTGATTTGCTATCTGAATGAATGAGCATTCATTTGTTTTAGATGAATGATTTAATTAAGTGCCTGCTACTTGCTAATTTCGTAATTACCTTGAACTGTTCTTGATTGGATGAAGTCTTGATAATATGTGTATATATAATGTGAACCTTTTTAGTTTATACTTGGTCTGAAGAAGCTCTATTGCGAAAGCGCTTACCGATTTTTTATTAAACCTGTGGATTGTTTTTATTACTTGAAGATTTCTTGCTTGGTTTTTGGATTCCTTGCCATGATGAAAGATGAATGATTTCATACAGCATTACTGACTTTTGTGCTTTTATACAGCATTACTGACTCTTGTGCTTTTATACAGCATTACTGACTCTTGTGCTTTTATACAGCATTACTGACTCTTGTGCTTTTATACAGCATTACTGACTCTTGTGCTTTTATACAGCATTACTGACTCTTGTGCTTTTACACAGCATTACTGACTCTTGTGCTTTTACACAGCATTACTGACTCTTGTGCTTTTACACAGGATTACTGACTTGTGCTTTTACACAGCATTACTGACTTATGCTTTTACACAGCATTACTGACTCTTGTGCTTTTACACAGCATTACTGACTCTTGTGCTTTTACACAGCATTACTGACTCTTGTGCTTTTACACAGCATTACTGACTCTTGTGCTTTTACACAGCATTACTGACTCTTGTGCTTTTATACAGCATTACTGACTCTTGTGCTTTTACACAGCATTACTGACTCTTGTGCTTTTACACAGCATTACTGACTCTTGTGCTTTTACACAGCATTACTGACTCTTGTGCTTTTACACAGCATTACTGACTCTTGTGCTTTTATACAGCATTACTGACTCTTGTGCTTTTATACAGCATTACTGACTCTTGTGCTTTTATACAGCATTACTGACTCTTGTGCTTTTATACAGCATTACTGACTCTTGTGCTTTTACACAGCATTAAAGACTCTTGTGCTTTTATACAGCATTACTGACTCTTGTGCTTTTATACAGCATTACTGACTCTTGTGCTTTTACACAGCATTACTGACTCGTGCTTTTATACAGCATTACTGACTCTTGTGCTTTTACACATCATTACTGACTCTTGTGCTTTTACACATCATTACTGACTCTTGTGCTTTTGTACAGCATTACTGACTCTTGTGCTTTTACACAGCATTACTGACTCTTGTGCTTTTACACAGCATTACTGACTCTTGAGCTTTTATACAGCATTACTGACTCTTGTGCTTTTATACAGCATTACTGACTCTTGTGCTTTTATACAGCATTACTGACTCTTGTGCTTTTACACAGCATTACTGACTCTTGTGCTTTTACACAGCATTACTGACTCTTGTGCTTTTACACAGCATTACTGACTCTTGTGCTTTTACACAGCATTACTGACTCTTGTGCTTTTACACAGTATTACTGACTCTTGTGCTTTTATACAGCATTACTGACTCTTGTGCTTTTATACAGCATTACTGACTCTTGTGCTTTTATACAGCATTACTGACTCTTGTGCTTTTATACAGCATTACTGACTCTTATGCTTTTATACAGCATTACTGACTCGTGTGCTTTTATACAGCATTACTGACTCGTGTGCTTTTATACAGCATTACTGACTCTTGTGCTTTTATACAGCATTACTGACTCTTGTGCTTTTATACAGTATTACTGACTCTTGTGCTTTTATACAGCATTACTGACTCTTGTGCTTTTATACAGCATTACTGACTTTTGTGCATTTGCTTCTTGCCTGGATTCTGCCTGGTTCTTTCCGTTGCTTGCGTATATATTTTATTTTTGTCAGTTATTCTTTAGCAACGGAAGATTTACCTCTTGGGCTGCTGGTTATAGTTATTACACTACTGCATAATTAGACTTCATTCAGACCATTAAAAAGACTTGGAAGTACCAAGGTACACATACTGACTGGCATTTAGTACCAATGTTGCATTATGACAAGCCCCTGTACCACAGCAAGGCAGCCACTCAGAGGTACACGCACACAATGGCTGAAATTTAGTAGCAATGTTGTTACATTACAACAAGCCGCTGTACTGCATCAAGGTAGCCAGTCCCACAGAGGTACACAAAGACACCCACACTGACTGCCACACACTGGACATAGATACACAAGACAAAGACGGCACTACAGGAAGACTGAATAGACACACCCACACAGTCCCTCACACAGAACAGAGACACACAAGACAAAGACAGTGCTACAGGAAGAATGAATAGATACACCCACACAGTCCCTCACACAGGACAGAGACACACAAGACAAACAGCTACACAGATTCTCGCACACAGGACATAGATACCCACATATGATGAAGACATCACTGCACCAAGGCTCAACATGAATGCCCCCACAGATGCCACATACAAGACAGACACCTACACAAGATAAAGAGAACATTATAGAAAAATTGAAGAGACATCCACACAGACTGTCTCACACAGTACAGACACACACACAGGACAGACAGCTACACGGATTCTTGCAAATAGGACACACCCACACATGAAGACAGCACTACAGCAAGGCACAATAAGGTATGTCAACACTGCATGAATGAGCATGGATATGCTTGTAGGCATGTTAAGTTGTTCAGTCAAATCCCCAATTGATCAAAACTGTTTTTTTGCTATGTAGGACATGTTTCAGGTGTTTGCATGTGAGAGTGCAACATCTCTCTCTCTCTATCTGCTTGTCATCAAGTTTGAATAAGTGTTTAAGGGTATAGAGGGTTGTTTTCTGTAAGGGTTGGTTTGCTGGGTGGTCAAGAGGTGTGGTATCCAGCAGTGTTTCAGTCCCAAGAGGGTATGTATGTAGTCAAGAGACTGCACTCAATCAGGTCCCTTGCTTTACTGCAGCAGACCTGATTGAGTGCACCTTACAGGCAACAGTTAAAAAAAAAAGAAAGCAAAAAGGTGGAATTTCGAGGTGAAGTTACACAGCTGTGCAAACATCTAGGAGGTGCTGAACAAGGAGTGGAGGAGGTGAAGAAACCCACAGCTACTTCATGTGGGGGCTCTAGTATGCAGGGAGATGATCGGGGGACTCTCCACTGCTTCAGGTTTGGCAGATGCCTAACGCCGGCTAAGTATGTAGGCCCTCATACCCAAAGTATTGCAACCTCACAGTTGTCGCACAAAAGTAGCACAGTGTACAATCATACTCCACAGGGGTTAAAGGATGGGTTGAATTCTTGTAAAAATGCTGTTTTACAATTATACTGTACTGTTGTCTTGTAATTGTTACTTACTGTGAACATCAACTGGGACTTTAGTGAAAAGTGATAGGGCCCCAGGCAAATTAAGTATTCCCCTCACCTTGTCTAACTGAATAACCAGCTTCATGGACGATACTTTAATAAGTAGTAGTACCCGACTGCATACCCCACTTCTTGATAAATCAGATTTAAAACACATTAACTAAAACTCTATTGCAGGCACTTCAGTTTTAACAGTAAGTACTACTTCCGTTTAATAGATGGCTGCCTGTCAGAGTGCTAGCAAAATCAATTCTAGTAAACTGAGTAATGCACAGACAAGAAAATGAGACAATGGTGTAACAGAAGCAATGATGCAATGTATTCTGTAACTTTCAAACAATATGGTTGTTCAATGCAGATGTAATATACTACAAGTAAAGTCCTAAACTAAAGAAGACAATATTAGTGATCTACTGTGTAGCATTTTTGTCCGAAGCAAACAAAAGATATGTCATCAGTATGACTGCAATAAAGCATTCTAGGTAAATTACTATACTTCATCACTGACGACTGAAAATATATTCACTTTAAAGGACTTAAAGATTGTGGAAGTATACTGTGCGAAAACTCACATGGGTCCACTTATGATGGCTGAAATACCAAAAAATATCATCATCAATAACTTCAACCACAATAAGGTCAACAAAGCAAACGTCAACATTTCACTACTCATGCGCAAGAAAAATCTTCAGCTCTTGCAAATGAAATCTTAAAAAATGCAAATGAAAACTTTAAGGAAAACAAAAATATTTTATGAAGGGGGACAAGCCCCCCCCCGTGCCTGCCACACTCCCTACTAATTATATATACTAACTCTGAGATAATTTATGACTGGCTAGGAAATGGAATTTGTATATAACTCTGAGATTTTTAATGATGTTATATTTTATAAGCATTTTAACATTTTATATTAATTGGATATGATAAACCAATTAACTAATTTAATTGACGATATATATATGTGTGTTACAGGATGTTGCGTTGTTCTGAAGAAGTTTCCGTTTTTTGGAAATGAAAGCGCTTAACCTATGCTCTATGTTTTTCGTTCATTAAATCTTGTGGAAATATATCTTTGGACTGAAGAGTCTGATTTGTTGAACTGGCACTTTGGTGACGTTTTTGGGACAGCCTTCATTGAGTCTGTTACGGGAATACTTTTTTCATTTATCAGTTCTTTCTTCCCGTTGTCCATTTGTGTTTTATTAGTGACTTTCTATGGATACATCAGACAACCGAGGAGTCCCGCAGCCCAGGAATGAGCAGTCTTTGATCGGCGAACTTACTAGGCTGCTACAAGCTTTTAGCCAACCGGAAACCAGCACGCAGAGGTCTGAGGACACTATACCTTGCGCACAACTGGTGAGAGGTAGTGACGCTAATGCCGTCAGGAAAAAGAGGAGAGATGTAGTAACCAGCTACTGTGACTTAAACTCTTCTCGAGAAGAGAACAATGGACACAATGACAACGTGTTTGCTCACTATGCGGATATTAATTTAACGGAATGGTTAAATAAGAGTTTTGGGTCTGTGGAATGACCCGAACAAGGACAAAAACAAAAACAAAGTGACACTTCTTATGCTGAGAAATGTAAGCTACTCAAAAAATATATGCTAAAGTTTAAAAATTTAAATTTAGATAATTGGTTTTTAAACGAATGTTTGACTAGAAAACATGTCCCTAAGGGACTTAGGTTAAACAAATTTCCTAATGAAACTGTTGTGGGTTCAATGTTATATAAGGAAATTGTGGAAATACTGAATGGTTGTGGTTTAGCTATTATAAAAGTTATGATTAATAACAACAACACACTAATTGATGAACTGAGTGTGAAAATAGACAAGATCAATAAGGAAATTACTGATGATTTGTTATTTACTATTAGAGAACACAAACACAATTACCTTAGGCTATTTAATGATGTTGACAATGCAGTTAAAAAGAATTACAAAAGGAAAATGGGTAAACTAGAGAGGGGATGACTGGGCTTATCAGCATGAACAAGTATATTTACCATCTCCCAACATCAACCACAACAACAGTTATGGGAGACAAAACAATGGATATGTCAGAGACAGATTCCAAAAGGGTTTATATTTACCATCTCCCAACATCAACCACAACAACAGTTATGGGAGACAAAACAATGGATATGTCAGAGACAGATTCCAAAAGGGTTTATATTTACCATCTCCCAACATCAACCACAACAACAGTTATGGGAGACAAAACAATGGATATGTCAGAGACAGATTCCAAAAGGGTTTATATTTACCATCTCCCAACATCAACCACAACAACAGTTATGGGAGACAAAACAATGGATATGTCAGAGACAGATTCCAAAAGGGTTTATATTTACCATCTCCCAACATCAACCACAACAACAGTTATGGGAGACAAAACAATGGATATGTCAGAGACAGATTCCAAAAGGGTTTATATTTACCATCTCCCAACATCAACCACAACAACAGTTATGGGAGACAAAACAATGGATATGTCAGAGACAGATTCCAAAAGGGTTTATATCTACCATCTCCCAACATTAACCACAACAACAGTTATGGGAGACAAAACAATGGATATGTCAGAGACAGATTCCAAAAGGGTTTTGCACGCTGGAACCAAGCAGACACTAGACCCCCACAATCTAGAACACATGAATACTATAACAATAGGCGTGATATAGACACAGAGTCTGTAAATAGTCTAAGGGTAGTTAATGAAATTGACAATGACATCCCTTTAGAACAGGATGGACCAAGGAGGTCTGAAAGAATACGGAATATACACCCCCACCCGACTTATGCTCAGGTAATGAACCAGCAGGTACAGAGACATTAGTTATTGATTCTTATACTAGGGGCGATATACCTCTCCATTTTACTACCAAACATGACATTGGGGGAAGGAAAAAAGACAACAGTAGTGATTTAAACAACCAAGACCACATTGGTCCGGAATACGAAGTACCGGACAATGAACATCTTTCTGATTTTGAGATTGACATATTGACTGTCATTCCCAGTAATGAACTAAATTTTAACCCATGTGGTTTACTAAATGTAAGGGAAGAGGTGACTGTGGACATTGAGTTATTGGATCCAGAAACTATTACATCTAACAGTGACAACATTGTGGTTAGTCAACCAGGATGTGAATTTTTTATTTATAATTACACAGATATTAAAATTGAGAACAGGCATTTTTCTCTATTCAAAAAGGGTTTTTCTTTTGTACCAACTAGGAGGTTGGACATGGCAGAACTATTTATAGATATAAAATTGTTCACCAGGAATTTAAATTTAGAATATTTAGCAAAACAGAATGCTAACGTTAACTCTAACACTACTAACACCACCAATATTAATATGAATGCTTTAACCAGAAGAAGTACATATAACCCAGGTTTACAATGTGACATTAACAACTTTGAAAATGTGGTTATTAATGAGTTAAAATTACTGGCACGTCACCATAAATACTACAATGCTAAATTTAATTTATCAGTTGATGAACGTCTGACGTTGGAAGAATTTAGAGTGTTGCACCCCGAAATCAGGATCATGAAACCTGACAAAGGGGGTGGGGTGGTCCTAATGAACAACTGGACTTACACGGCTAAAATGATGGACATTCTAAATGGGTTTGGTAGATACACCATCTCTTCCAGAAATTAGTTAAATATAGCTTACTGAAAAATAGATATGGTGATAGAAGATAATTTAGCACAAGGTCTGATTGACGAGAAATTATACCGGTTTTTCAAGGTGGAAAAACCTTTCTTATCAACAATGTTTGGCATTCCAAAAACCCACAAAGGGTTGGAAAATGTGGCAATGAGACCCATTGTAACATCTGAAGGTTCAAAAACACAGCCACTAGCAATATACATAGATTCCAAGCTAAAACCTTTTTATAAACTGTATACCCATATTTTGATTGATTCGTGGGATCTTTTAAAGAAGTTAAACCAAGTGCAATTTGAACCTCATTATGCCTTTCTTACTATAGACGTTAGGGACCTTTTTTCCGTTATTCCGCATAACACTGGATTGGATTGGTTTGAGTACATGTTAATTGAATTTAAGTTTTTGTCCAACAACGAATTCAGAATTATTCTTGAAAATATTGAACTGGTTTTAAAAAACAACTTTATTTATTTCCAGGATGAGATCTACCTACAAGTTGATGGTGTTGCAATGGGGGCAGCTTGTGCCCCCATTTTTGCCAACATCGTAATGCTTTCTGGGAACTACATTATGTCTTTCAGTCATCTTTTATGACCAACATTGTTCAGTACTACCGTTTTTTGGATGACATTTTAATTGTATGAGGAGGTACATACTAAGAGGCTTTAGAGGCCATACAGTATTTTAATGAATCAACTACATTTCTTTGTTTTACACATGAATTTAACAAAGATGAAATACACTTTTTAGACCTTACCATTAAGAAGGACTATAACAATAGTAGATTTACATCGAGTATTTACAGAAAAGCATGTTTTTCAAACACATATCTTCACTACAACAGTAACCACCCTCCATTACAGAAGAAAAACATTGTCAAAGGACAGATGGTTAGGGTGGCACGAATGACAAGCAGATATGAGGAACTAACCAAGGAACTAGATTATGTACAAAAATTATTCCAGGAAAGAGGTTATCCCAATTCCATTATTTCCCCATTAAAGGAAGAAATTTTAAAGGGATGGGGGACAAAATATGTTCCCTTACTAAACACAGACAGATTGAGTGAAGTTACAGTTACTGAAAACAATCTGGAGGATGTGGAATGTGATGCATCTAAAACAACCCTAGACACCCCTTTTCTGGTTATGACTTACAGTGCAAATACTAATTTAGTAAAAAAGGTTATTAATAGGACATGGAACATGTTCAAGAGTATGCCCAATAGTGCAGGGATATTCGACAGGTGTTTATGTTATAGTTTTAGAAAAGGGGCAAACCTAAAAACTATTTTTGAGAGAAAATGGCAAGGGGAAGACAACAACAAAAGAAAGGGTACATTTCGTTGTGGCAAGTGCCACCAATGTGGATTCATGGCTAACACGGGTGAAATTAAATTACCCACCATCAATTTTGTCTTAAAAGGAAAGGGTTACTGTACATGTTACACTAGCGGAGTAGTTTACTTAGCATATTGTACGATCTGTTGGGCACATTATGTAGGGAAAACAGAGAGGCACCTGCGCCAAAGAGTATATGAACATACATACGATATTGCCAGGAAAAAGGAAACTAATGCCCTCTACAGACATACCCTAACCTGTGAACAGGCAACCTATAAATTGTTTTGGAAAAGGTGTTAAAAAACAGTAGAGGAGGAGATTGGGAGAACCAACTCAGTTATAGGGAACTTATTTGGCAACTAAGACTTGACTCTAATACACCTCCTGGGTTGAATGACCATACCTCCCTTCTACCAGTTTTAAAACTAAGAGCAAACAAGACAAAAAGGAAAACACAAGATAAGACTTAAAAGTATAGGAACATTTTTGGTTTTGTGAATAAGATTTTAATACTTCACAATATTTCACTTTTAAATTTAAAATTTAACATTAACACAACTTATGAAGGAACTTATACATATTTATGATTAATTTATGTATATGTACATTTACATTTATATTTATACTATATTATATATCTATATCATTTACACTATATTACATATTTATATACATCATTCATTTATTTATCTATTTATTAATATATAGATATTCAATCATTTTTATACATCAATTTTGACTTGATATATATATATTTATACATATATATATATATATATATATATATATATATATATAATTCTTGTATACTATGTATTAACAACTGTTTTATTTTTTGTACATATGTACTTTTTTGTTTCAATGAAAAGTTTTCAAATTAACATATTGCACAGTTACGTGATTTATGAATTTATGAATTCATGTACTTTTATGTATTTTGAATTATGTATTTTGAATTTTGCATACAAGTACAACACAGGGAGTATTGTGTAAAGTACTGGAAGAGTTTAAAATGTGAATAATACTTTTACAAGAATAACTACATTGCTTTGCTTTTAAAATACTTTTGTTTTAACATTTTATATTAATTGGATATGATAAACCAATTAACTAATTTAATTGACGATATATATATATGTGTGTTACAGGATGTTGCGTTGTTCTGAAGAAGTTTCCGTTTTTTGGAAATGAAAGCGCTTAACCTATGCTCTATGTTTTTCGTTCATTAAATCTTGTGGAAATATATCTTTGGACTGAAGAGTCTGATTTGTTGAACTGGCACTTTGGTGATGTTTTTGGGACAGCCTTCATTGAGTCTGTTACGGGAATACTTTTTTCATTTATCAGTTCTTTCTTCCCGTTGACCATTTGTGTTTTATATTTTATAAGCGTTTATTGATGATACGTTTTCATTATGGAAAGATTAACTGAATTTTTAACTTATTTAAATAGTGTTCCTGTTGTTGTTGTTGTCTTTCGGCTTTTCCCGGTTAGGGGTCGCCACAGCGGAACTCCAGTCCGCTAATGATTGGCAGTAGATTTTCATGAACGCTGAGGTGCCAGCTCGACGTTCAACCTTCAATGAAGGCACACCCATTTACGCATGTCTTTCGAAAGCCCACCCAACCGTGCGGAGGACATGCAGACTCCACACAGAAGACACTCCCCGCACTCCAGCCAAGAATCGTACAGGAGAACTCTTGCTGTGAGGCAACAACACTACCGCTGCACCACCGCTTCCTAATTATCTTAAATTCATATATAATATAAGCAAGGATGAGATTTTTTGGACCCAGTGGTATATAAATCTCTAACAATTTAAAAGTGCGTGTGTGTGTCTTTCGGCTTTTCCCGGTTAGGGGTCGCCACAGCGGAAATCTGGTCCACTAATGATTGGCAGTTGATTTTTATGTGCTGAGTTGCCAGCCCTAACGCACAACCTTCAATGAAGGTATGCCCATTTACGCATGTCTTCACACAGAAGACGCTCTAGCTGAGAGTCGAACCGGACAGCGTTGTACTGTGAGGTGACAGCGCTACCGCAGCACCACCACTGTGGACTAACAATTTAAAAGTAAGGATTTTAAAAAAGGAGTTACAAAGTAATGGTTATTTACATTATTGTAGTATGTCCAAGAAAAGTTTTAAAAGGAATATAGTGAAAGAACAATTCTTGACATTAAGTGAGTTAAAAGAGGACATATTTTTTTTAATGTTGAATGTGAACTGATGAAAAAAAATGTTGGAATACAGGTACCCAAAAATATAATACAAGAAGTTAAAAATGTAAGGGAAGCTGGTATATTAAATAATAATAGGTCAACTTCAGATGAAAAGAAATCTAAGGACTATGCATTGGCATGAGTATTACCAAATTATGTGGATGAAGCCAGTACTAAGCAGATAGACATAATTGGAAACTGCTTACTAAGTTTGTGGATTTAAGAGACAATATCAGAGACAATCCAGTATTTGTTTCTCAAAGGAGGGAAATTTAAAAGAATCATTTTATAGAAATCATTTAACTGATAAAAAATGAGGCTAATAAAGATGCTAAGGTGTGGTAGTTGTAAGTTTTGTCAATTTGTTCTTGAAGGAAATGAAGTGAGGATAATAGCAAGAAATTATACTATTAAATTATTACTTGACTACAATTGTAAATCTAAGTTTGTAGCTTATGTTGCCCTATGTGGGCTATGTTCTGCATTTTACATTGGCAGAACATTCAGAGAATTTAATAAGAGAATATATGAGCATTTAAGGAATGCAGATAACAAAGAAGCCAATAATGTCTTAGCTAAGCATGCAATACAAAAGCATAGCTTAGAAACAAAAAGTTTATTTTAGGTTTTCTGTAACAGATCAGGTATTAAACTACAATGCAAGGCTAGAGGCAGAGGATGAATTAGATTGGAAGGAATAGTGTTGGCAGATAAGATTGAATTCATGTAGTTTTCCGTGAATGAATGGAAGGGAAAACTACAAAGTGGTCCTTAAAGGAAAAGGTTAAATCACTGATTTTGTGAAGTCATGTGATTTTAAACAAATGTATTTAATGAGCTTTAGAATGAATACAGCTTGGTCTGAAGAAGTTTCATAGGTGGGACGAAAGCACTTGCCAGTTGTATTTTTTGTTTTTACCTAAGCATTAAAGTTAAATGGTTTAAACTTGAGACCACTGGTGCATTTTACCTCTGAGCTCACCCGGTCTGTAGGAATGTGGCATGTTCCCCAGCCCCAGAGACCATTGATCTCATACACCCGTTGATCATCTGTTTTATACAAAGCGCATTAACCAACAGA